>NC_049987.1:21439571-21465284 GCF_000003815.2 Branchiostoma floridae | reverse complement strand
CTGTACATGCTCTCGCACCTCCCCGAGAATGTTCTCCACCTTTGTCGAGAAAACCATGTGTGACTCCAGCAGGCTGACTTCTTGGGATGTCGTGGAGCGTCTTCGTTTCTCCGCTTTTGATTTCGGCTTTTTTGCTGCCTTTTTGTCAGCTTTTAGTGTGTCCAGCTCTTCTGTCAGCTGGGCTACAGCTTCTTCTGCCTCTTGCAGCTTTTTGTCCTTTTCCCTAAGCTGCTCATGTGCGCTGATTAACTCTTCTCTAAGACTCAATAGAACACTGTCTTCTTCAAGGTCAGTGTCTGCTTGTGACCCCATATCCTCCTCATCAGCATACCATCCATTCTCCTCATACAGAAGGCTTTTGTTCTCCAAGATGAGAAAGTCCACTTTCTCCTGGCACTGTCTCAAGTTGTCCACCTCCTCGTTTAGTTCAGCTTGCTCCTGAAGCAACTCGCTGACTTCTCTAGTCATCTCTTTCAGTTTCACTCTTACCGCTACGCTGTCACTTTCTGTGGTTTGCTCGTATGGCGCTGGGTTTAATGCCTTTGTGTCCATGTTGTATACTATTTCTTGACTCTCCCCTGCATTCTCAACAGTTATCACCCTGCAATCTTCTTTGCTTGATGTTCGTTGAATAGCTTTCAGGGTGATGTTTTCTTGTGTGAGCTCTGTAATTTTTGCAATTAACTCTTCTTTGCTGAGTGTCTTTAGCGACTCGACCTCGCGTAAGATAAGACCGTTGTTTGCCAGCATTTTCCCCGAGGCACTTTTCATAGAAACATCCTCATTCTTTTCTTCTGCAAATGTTACATTGCCTTGCAGTTCATTTAGATCACTCGATTCTTCTTTCAGTAGGTCCTTTTTGCTGCCTAAGTGTGTATCGACATGGTCAGTGTCACCTGTGGGCAAGTCGGGCTTGACATATGTTTTTGCCTCAGACTTATTTGTACCTTGCCCAGGGCTGCTGTCTGTATCATTACACTTCGGGTACGCTCCACTTACCCCATTCAATAGCGCGCCACCTGCCTCAGGCGCAGTTGTTATCTTGTCTCGTTGAGTGAAAGTTGTTGGTACGTCTCCTGCATTCTCCTTAGCTGTGCTCAATGGAGGAGTTAATCCAAGTGATTCACCCTTAGACAATAATGCTGGGTCCGTCTTGACTGTGTTTGTTGCATTATAATGGAGATCTTCAACCATGTCAGAAAAAATTGCTACCTTTGTGCCTGGTGCTTTCTCCGCCGTCATTGTCTTTTCATCAGCACACTCTTTATCGTTTTTGCTTTCAACTTCATCTGTGCAACTTGGGTTAGTCTTGGCTGTGCTTGAAGTTGATTCAGTTTCAGACAGTACTGTTCGATCTGACTTACAGGATTTGGTTGCACCCTGCATTTGAACACCTGCGATATCTGCGCTATCACCAGAAATTCCAGACTTTCCACCTTCCTCATTACCGTTCAGACCATTCGGTCAAGCAGAAGACATTTCCACCACACCTTCACGTCCTTTTTCCGTCATCGCTTCCTCTGTATTGTGTCTTGCATCATCTTCTAACTCCTCTGTTGTCTCACTCCCAGTAGTAAGGACGACTACTTCCTGAAGTTTTTCTGGTCGCAGATCTTCAATGTTGGTGTCTGTGACATCCGTAAATTCCTCCGGAATGGATGGCAACCGCCTTCTTCTCCTTTTCCTCGATTGAGGCAGGTTCTTGGAGATAGTTGAAGTAATTGGCTGTTGATAGGACCCTGCTGTTTGCACCGAGCTACAGTAACTGATCTCTGCGACCTGATTCTCGCAACCTAGGGGCATGGAATCACCGGTTCTTCCACTCCTGTCAGCAGGTGTCTCTCCGACACTTTGACCCATATCCGGTGTATCTGTCGCTACTGGAACCACCGATGTGTTAAACACTGGTGTGTTGAATATCGGACTACTGTCTGCTGAACACATTGTCTCGTCTTCACTTGTTGTTGCGTGTGCCTGCGGTGTTGTGCCCGAGGCTTGTGCACTCGATGGTCCACCTTGGGGCACACTGACCTCTGGAGAACAAGATTGGTCTGAGTCTTTCCCTTCTTGTTGCAGATTGTTGTTGTCAATCTCAAAAGTGTCATTTCGCTTGTCAGTGTTTGCATGAAGCCCAGTTTTGGAGACATGACCTTCATACATGCTGTCTGCCACAGACAATGGTGTCAACCTATGGTCATTCTGTAATACAGCTGTTACAGTTTCGTGACCTCTATATGTCCCACTCTCAACTGCAGGTGTATGACCCCCAGCACTTTGACCCCTATCAGATTCGTGTGTCCGAACCGCCAGTGTGTCAGATGCGTGCTCACTCTTTGTTGAACATGTCAGTCCGCCATTGTCACCTCCCCCTATAATTGTTGTGTTTGCCTGCGGTGTTTTTGCAAAGGCCTGCATATTTGATGTCACACTGACCTCAGAGTTCAACTGTCTGGAGTTTGTCTGTCCAGAGTTCATGCCATCGTCCGTTGTAGCCTTGTTGCCAGTTTCATCTATCCTTGTTTTCATGAAGATGGCACGTTGATCGGCAATGTTCACATTAACTCCGGTCTCTGTAATTTGACCTGTCCAAAGTTCATCTGCCGCTACCATATCTGCTGATGTTGGGTGACCTTCCAAAATCGGAGATCCATGCCCTTGACTTTGTGGTGTCTCCCCACCATTTTCCGATAGCCTTTGACCTTGAACTTCTTCAGAGATCACCAAGGTGATGTACTCGGGCTCGCCTTGGCTGCCATTGTCGTCGTCATCAATGTCACAAACAGTAGCGATGACAGTTGTTCTGCGGAGCTTGAGGGAGCTCACATTTTCAGTTGAAGGGGCAGCAGCCAAATTTCTCGCATCTGAGCGTTCCACAACTCTGTAGGACTGCCAGAGTCCACGCGCTGTCTTCTCACGAATCATGTTTTCCCGAAATAAGAGTCAGACATGCCAAAAAACCCATGTCAGGAAAGATTGTGAAAGACTTGTCTGGCGTAGGTTCCGCGGGCAGACAGTGACACTATAGCTCGTAGTTGTCTGACTTGCAGGGTATAATGTACAACGTTGATCATATGACATTCAGTGTCGTGGAACTAAATCTTGTTCGACCCACTGGGCCATGTGCATTTGATGCATAGGTCGTGTCATCACTGAGTCAAAGTTACAGATTGTACAGATACAGTGAGACTTCCCTTTAATGTAATGGATTTGCATTATTTTAAGAAACAATTGCCTCTCATTTGATTTAATGTAGTCTTTCTAACTATAAGGCTATTTTATAAAGATATTATACCACAATTAACTACCAAACAATATCACAATCATGCAGCCGACTTGAATGCTTGACAAATCCTTTAACCTTTTTCATACTGCTTAACCCCATAAACAATACAAATTTTGTGGCAATAGGCAACCTTGGTAGGTAGAAGGTTAAGAGATACAAGACTAACAACTTCTCACTTGTAGGTTGCCCTTAGGGCTAATTTAATTACGTCATGGATGCACACTCAGATTCATCATCATGATAGTATTATGGTTATCATGTAACAGGATTTTTAGCAACCGTGAACAACCCTTTCTGTCTGAAGACAGCTTAATTCTTAATAACACATCCACGACTGTCTCAGAAATACTCTCAATTAGTTGTCTTAGAATTGCACAACAAATGTCAGTATTACTAAGTCATCAGGGGGTTTTTAGCTACATTATGCATAATGCAGAAACACCGTTGGAAGTTTGACTGTGAATTTCTGCACATCTCGTCAAATTTTGCCTAGTATTGTTGTGGAATCAGATGAAGTTCAATAGTGTTAGACAGACTGTAGTATCTTCTTTGTGACAGTCTGTCTTTATTAGGAAGATGTGTCTTTTCAGCATGGCTGGTCAAGTAATAAATTTCAGGTCACTTCAACAAGCTGCTCCTTTCCCAGAGTTTTTGACATTATCTATATGGACAAGAACTTGAAGAAGAGATCTATCCATTAAAAAAATGCTGACTATACAACACTCTCACTTCAGGTCCTCATGTATGTCACCATCTTTGATTTTTTTTTGCTTGTACATTAACTGTAATTTCATTTCATTCCAGACCTAACAAAAGGATTTTATATCTCTTAAAGTAATACATTGATGTCCGTTAGATATAATGTAGGGATATTTTCTTTCTCAAGTTAAAGTAAATGAGGTTCAGAAAAAAACAATCAAATTGAGTGTACATCAGATTTATTTATTTCAATGTCTAATATTATTATCATGATGATGACATTGTATCCATCACTTGTTTTCATCCTCTCCCATCTGCACAAACTATAGAACTATCCACTACACATCAGTGTACATGTTAACCATGATCTAAAACTTTTCATTTTGTGTTCTTAAATTGCTTTATATGTTTTTATGAATATAGAATTAAAATTAGATCTGAAACTTATCATCCAGTATTTCTAGTCATGTGTTCTTTAGTCATTTTTTTAACAAAACCATATTTATAAATATTATCTTAAATTATATGTTACTCTAAAAATGATCATACATGAAATGTATCCTGTGTTCTTATTATTGAGTGTGTTTTTATAAACCACATTTTATAATATGATCTTAAAACCATTTCACTTTAAAAGTTATCATATATCAAACTTATCATCCTGCATTCTTAAACTATTCTGTTCTGATAAAAAACATCTTTTTTTTTTTATTGATGATGATGTTAGAGAAGATGTTACATGACCTGTGTACAACCAATCTACTTCTGGTAAAGGCGGTAGATAACTCTGCCTTTATATCTCTGAGAAACCTCCCTTCTATCGTCACTATAGTACATGTAGTTTTCCAGCTTATCCCTGATGTCATCAAACAGCTTCAAGTCTACTTCTTGCTTCAAGTCAACCTAAAGAATGTGATGAATATGTGTATTACTATTACCAAACCAGATTGAAAGACTGAAAGAAAAATCTGTTTCTAGAAATTCAAGTACATACTCAATACAAATTGTAGTTACTGTAGCACCTTACATTGTAGTACATGCACCTTGAATCCATAAACTGTTTTCCATCGTAAGAATTTGCTCACCTGAATTGCTGGATCTGGGCCAATCCACCGGCCAGTCACTTCAGTTCCTGGTGTCAGAGGTTTGCAGTTGGGAGTCAGGAGTTGATGTACCCAGCCTATTACCTGGTACCAGAACATCCCAGAGTACAGGAGCAAGGCACCAGGTTTGGCCTTCTGGATTATGTAGTGAAAGCAGGCCTTTACTGAAGGACAAAGTCATGAAAAGAGGAAATTAAACTTTTGGCAAAATACTTACATTGTAACTTTACACACAATAAAATAATGTTGATACATTGGGAGCTTTTGTTACCCTCTCTGTCTCTTCAACCTTGTAAGTCAGATCTCATCTTGGTGTTCTCTAGATGTTGTTGACCATCATGTGCAAACGAGTCAGAATCCTGATCCAGTACTTTAACATAGTCCTAGTCTATCTTGACTAGCTTAAACATCAAGGGCTCCTTTTCTGTGATATGTACCCCATTGTGGTTTAGGCCCATCTACCAACAAGCCTGGCATGTTTCTTTCTTGTGTTACAATGATGTAACAAAATGATTAGTACCTGAAGTAGATAATCTAAAGATTTGGGTGGGACATAACATTATCCTTTTACACTCTAAATAAGTTATGCTTGGTTGGTCTCTGTTTATAGGGAAACCACTTGCTGAAATATGCCTTGACCAGAAGTCTCACCAGGTAAAAATGACTTTCATTTGGCTAGCAACTACTAACAACTACTATTTGTATTAAGTTGTTATTGTCCCCTTCTGCTCAGTGATACTGAAATGCCCCTTTTTTTACCCGACTATGATCAGGAGTGATTCAGGAGCTAAGTCGGCTGGCGTTCGACTGAGTCGGCTGGCATTCGGCTGAGTCGGGTGGTGTTCATCTGAGCCATCCAAATGTTTTGAAATTTTCAAAACATTCGGCTATGATCGGCAGGTCTGGAATGGGTTGGTACAATGGTATAGATATAAATAAACACAACTAAACATGCAAATTAAACAATAAGCTACATTGATAAAAAACGAGAAACGGATAGTTCAGTCTAAATGAACAAAAGATAATGTTAAGAAATAAATATCAACTTTTTGAACGGAATTCAAGTTGGCCATTTGATACGGTACCGTACATAACTCAATATCAAATAAATTAAAGGTAACCCAATTCAAAGGCCATGTCACAATGTTAACAGAAAAAGTGTAAATGTGGAGTAAGTCAGCAGTCAAATTTAAATCTTAACTACGCCATGAACACTTCAGTTGACATTTAATTATTTAATACTCCCATTTGTTTCCAACTTACCTACAATTCACCCTAAGTCCAGATAAATCTCTGCTAATTTATTCAAGCAAAATGACTATTACCAGGATGTACGCGAATCACCCCCCAAACTTCACACGACCGACATCCACCCAAGAACAAAAAAGAACCATAAATGCCAATTATTGGAGCTATCTGTGATCCAAATTCAATCTCTTGGTGATGATTAGAAAAAAGGATTATTTTGATTAAAGACCAAAATGACCACTGTTTTGAAAATCGCTAATTTCCATTTCAAGTCGTGAGAGGTTCGGCCATCGGTTGGGGATCAGTCAGGAGTGATTCGACAGTCTGCGGCTAGAGGTCGGGCTGGTTAGGAATAGGTTAGATAGCATTTGGAGCACAGTCAGGAGTAAGTCATTTACTGATTGGGACATGGTTAGGATATGGTTCAGAAGTTGGCATTCATCTTTCAGGAGTTGATGTACCCAGTCCATGGCCTGGATCATGAACATTCCAGAGTACAGGAACAATGCCCCGGGTTTAGCATTCTGGATTATGTCTTAGCATGCCTTCACTGAAGTGAAGGACAATGTGATGGAAAGAAGAAATTACAACTTTTGGCAAAATATTTAGTATACAATACACGGCAGTTAGTATTGTAAGTGTTGCCAGTTGCATGTTACCCTATTGAATATTGTACACCCTAATAACTGCAAATGAGAGTGGGCTCACCATTTGGGTTGTCCCTCTCAGAGTACACTTCCTCCATGAAGTAGTGCATTGTGATGATATCAGCATTCTCAACGTCAGGGTTGTTCTTGTCATCTGCAGTGACGTCAAAGTCGTGGAAGCTGACTGTGACCCTGTCCTCAGAGAGCTCTGCCTTTATGGCAGTCTCCAGAGTCTCCTGTGGTGACAGATGTCGATTATTTGCAATTGACACTCAAATGTACCAATCATAGGCTAAGAATCTCATCTGTCTTGGGGCTCAAAATACTGGGAGCATGTGCACCTTGGTGCATCCAATTTCTTTTCTGTGGGTGCACCAGTGCTCCAAAATATTTTTGTGTATGTAAAGTATTCAAAGTACATGACTGTATACTAAGTAACTGTATACATCATTTTCTCGACATTGAAGTGTTAAAAAGATAATAGTTGTTTAAGATTGTAAAGTTGGAATTTGGGTTCATCAATTTTTATTCTTCAAAACTGGGCACGGTAGACAATCCCCATACACACAGCAGGGCGTGAAGAGTCATTATCTGATGAATGCTGGTGGAGTCAGAACAGACCACTGGCAGGTGGTCCTGTCTTGACCCATCTCATAAGTCTGAAGACAATATCATTGAGTAAACCATCCATCAAGACATTTTGACCCTGTGCCTGCCATAAGACTGGTTGGCAGCAGGGAGGTGATGGGAACTGCCACTTATGGGCCCAGGCCACATTGTCACAGAGCTCCCATTTTAGATTCAAGATCATCAAAGCTCATATTGGGGCTGTAGGCTTTGTAATTAGGTCTTTCTGACATTTCTAGTCTATCTTATGTGATGCACCCAAAATATTTTTGGTGCACCCAATTTTCTTCTAATAGGTTGGGTACACCAGGGCACCTAATTCCAAAAATGAATTTCAAGCCCTGTGTCTTCAGTACCTTTCCACCAAATTCAAGTAGTCTAACCTCAAGAAACCTCCAGCATATTTTGTGATTTGTAACAACAGTTACTGACAACAGACACAACGTCAATTCAGATCATCTGACATGTTTGATCACAGATGAATTAAACAAAAAAATGAATGTAGATAATTTTCAACTTAATGTTTGTACAGGCTCATGTATACAGTCAAACCTTTGCATAGTGACCACTTGGCCATTGCAGTCACTTTTTGCCGGCCCCTTAGATTTTTCCCATTGACATAAGCATTAAGAAATAGTCTATAGCGGCCACCTGTCCAATGCGGCCACAGCCACACGATTTCCAGTCCCGTAGATACAGAAATACTTCCTATTGCAACCATACATTGGCCGTATGTCACCCTGCGCCGAGGCTAAAATGGTAGTTTGCGAGGATTTAGAGTTCCTGACAGGGTAATTTTGGAGGTAACAGAAGGAACGCGTGCCTGAAATGTTATAGCGCAAGTCTTTGTCAGCAAATTTACCAACATTGCACATGGCGATATCAATCATTTTCAGTAGATTTGACTTTAGCAGGGTCTGGCAGTTGAACTTTGAGATGATCAAGACAATGTTACTTTAGTTACTAAATGGTGACAAAGATCAGAGGGTATTGAAATCATGTGTAAATTGCTCGTAGTCAACTGATCACCATTTTCTCTATAGTGGCCACCTGTCTACACTTAATAGCGTCCACATTTCTCTAGTCCCCTGAGTGGCCGCTATAGACAGGTTTGACTGTAGGTCACAAATTTCTTTTTCTCACAGCAGACTATAAGAAAAATAAATTTCTTATGAAATAGCATTGCATGATTGTGGACAACAGCATCTGAGGATCAGCAGCCTGTGCATTTAGATTTTTAACTACGTGAACTTTGTATACTGGGGAAAATGAAAAAACCTTTAGTGATTATGATACATACCCAACATCGTCCCCACTTGTCCATCTTGTCAAACAAATGAATGTTGAGTTTCCCCTCGAAACCAGCCTTCAGGAAGTAGTCCAGAACACCCAGGACATCGGACCCAGGTCCCCCGCCCAGGCAGGCAACGTTGATGATACCGTTGTCTTTGTTTTGCACTTTAATAAACCTTTCCACAACCACAGGACTCTGCATGATCTTTGTAAGACTTCGAGCCGAAAACATTGAATGCTTGTACATATATGCAAACTGGAAAAATCCATTATGATACTCTATATCTTGTATTCCTTTTTCTAAAGACTCGATTTTATGTGCCTTGAAAAGTTTATCCAAGGCATCTCGGACCTGTTCACAGAAATGTTCTTCATGTTGTTTTTCTTCTTCCAAACAGTAACATTCACGAACTTCTATTTCCCAATATTCTGCTTGCTTGTAACGGACCCATCGGTCAATGATTTTCCCAACTGTACAATGATTATCCTCCCGATTTTCTGGTTGAGCATGTGCCATGTTGTATTTTTGCTTGCAGAAATTTCGAATGCCTCCAGAATCTGCAACATTATATATATAAGACATTTGAAAGTGTGTGTCAGTATAGTATGAACATAAGATTTGAGTGTTACATTTTACATTTAAAGGGCGTAGGAAAGCAGAGTACAACATTTCTTGTTTATATTCCACAACCATGATTATACAGTATCAATTAACATAGTATACTGTATTACATGTTCGTATTTGCACCAAATACTAGTACATGTACATACACCCTTTTCCTGTTATTGGACATTGCGCCATCAAAAATCGAGGATTTTGTTGCAAGGTAATCCAATTAAGCATGTAAGTGACGTTATATCAAACGATGGGCAACCAGTTTGGAACACAGCACAGTGGCTCAAGAAAAATGTACTCTTAAAGAGCTGCAAAAAGCCGCAAAAGGAAATATAATAATTGTAGTATGTTGCAATCGTGATTAATCACTGTTTGCTTCTCAATTGTTTTTCATAAACCTCGTTTATGTACTAGTTGACATGTTTAATAGGAAGTCACCTACATGCTTAATTGGATTACCTTGCAACAAAATCCTTGAGTCTGAAGAATGTTTTTTTGATGGCGCAATGTCTAATAACAGGAAAAGGGTGCGCCACAGTTATGATATATAATATGTTGTGACGTCACCGTTATGTTAATGCATTAGTCTACTGTTATGTCGCCGAAAGGCCCCGGATGTGTTTCTCCATTTTCTTGTAAACCCTGGCTCAAGCACATTAAAACCGAGTTGCATTTTAACCTCACTCGAGTCGTCCTCGCATACTGACGTGGTAGCACCAATAAGGATTCGAACTACCCACCAAGACAACAAATTCTCGGGATACCTAGTACATCTAACAACCGTGATGGCAGGAATGAATCATGCTCTCAATGGGCCTTAACAAAATCAGAAACCATCGCGTCCTTCGAATCGTGGAAGAACAACCTCATCTACGTCCTCTTCCTTTACCCAAACTTCGCCCCGTTTCTCATTTGGTACAAATGCGAACGTGTATGTTAATTGAATAAAGCCATCTTGGTTGTGGACTATAAACAGAAAAATTGTACTTTGGTGTTGTACGCCCTTCAACACCTTGCAAATAACAGTTACATCATTTGGGTTCGGAATACATCATCAATGGGAACCAGCATTTACTGTATTACTCTTAAGCAAGTGCGTATCTCATTTTTCCTCGCAAAACTCACTTTTTGTCCAAGATTAACTTGCATTTTTAAATGGCTCGAGTTGCATAATGAGAAACATAAAAACATGGACATTGAGAACAATTCCTATCCGTTTCAGCCTGGCACTGCATGTGTAGGTCACCGTAATATGATTAAGTCACTGGCTCAGGTATCAATGCATTGTGTAGACCTAAGAAACCAATGAAACTAATTCTAAAAACCTTCAAAGCCAGTGTTTCAAACACTTGATCCAGCAACCATGTGCGACACTATTCTCACTCTACCTGTTATATAAGTCAGACTCTGTGTAACACAAAATCTGCTGTCTGGGGCCATTCTGGGAGGCCGGCGGATGTTTGGCGGGCGAGCTGCTTTAAAGCGAGATTTAATTAGGCTACTGTTACATCAGCAACACCTGGTTACACTATGGTACCTTAAATCAAATTCTAGATAGGTGTAATCATGTCCAAGAACAATGTACAATGTACTTACAATTTTTTTTACCTCTCTGTATGTCCGAAAAAGATGTCGGATAGGCTGCTAATTCTGCCTTAGCTGTGCATGCCGGGAAGAAATTTGGTGCGTCCCCTACCGAGTTGCAATGACATCTCGTGGAGAAATGTTTCAGGTCTTGGTGGGCTTGTAGCAAACAGCCACAGTGACTGCTACCCAGAAAATGTGTACCTTTTAAAAACTTTTATATTCAGAAGAAAGGATATCTAAGGAGCTCAGATAAGTCAATCCGAATCTATGAAGAAAGTCTCTTGTAATAAAGTCATTTATTATTATTATTTATTTCATTAAATTTTGATGCACCCATGAAGGAAATTTCTTCTAAGGCCATGTTGTTTCGATAATTAGATGGCATTCTTGTGTGCATCAATTTTCATCTGTTCTCCCTGCCACCCCCCCCCCCCCCCCACACACACACACACACAAAAAGTCGACCTTACTATAAATCGTACAAAGCTGTTGCAAAAGGGATAACTATATGCCATAAACTGTTTCATTTGTTCAATGTTTCGGACCACTTAGAATTTATAATATAACTTTTTTTAGCAAATTTTTTTTTATTTGCATGTTTGCATCAGTTTGGGAGTTGTTTGTCATCTATATGCTCAAATGAACATGGCCTAAGTGAAGACAATTGAATTACATTTCATGCATGTATGAAACATCAGACGAAGGAAATCACCAAAGACAGAGAATGACCCATCAAACTCAATTTTATTAAAACAAACAAACACCACCTTGTGCTCATAATGATTCTAGATATCTGAAACTAAGATAAACATGCTAATGCAGAACTACTCTGTAAGACTGAAGAGCCTGTTCAATGTTCCTTGTTGCCATAACTTGTGGTTAGATTCAGGAGGTGCTTGTGATGTTCCAGACAAATGTTTATGTCAAAACGTTTTTAACTGTTGAATTGTATAGAAATTCAAAATTATGTTGCAATGCCACGACTATTTCTCAGTGTTTCTACGAATTTTCCTCTACCAATACTAATAAAAATTATGTAGACCTCCAACTATTTGCAAACAAATTTTCCTTTCACCATACCAAAAACTGAGTCTATATCAGAAGTCTTCTCAAGCCATCACTAAACAGTCTTACATCACCTCATGGTAATGGAAAAAAAAGTTCTGTAAAATTTATAAAATCACCTCTTGGTAACTATGATTCCTAACAGCCACCATTTCTCCTAGGTTGCATAACTGTCTCTATAGATTTTTGTCATTTTTTTACTTTTTGCTTTTCTTTAGCTTCAACGCCATCTGCTCATTGTCGTCCTTGAGTTGCTGGATGACGCTCCTTGCGATGGTCACCTCCCTCTCCATGGCCTTCATCTTACCCAGCTGTCCGCTGAGGCTCGTGTTTTCCTTCTGCAGCTGTGCAAGCTTCTTCCTCGTGTCGTCAAGGTCGGCCTTACTGGTCGACAAGATCTTCACCTGCAACGAGAGCTCCTTCACCTGCATCTGGAGCATGTCCATCTTCTCCTGAGCCGCTTGGCTTTCCTTGGCCGCCTTCTTACTGTTTCCTTTGCTGTGTTTCTCTTCCATGAGCTTTGCTAGCTCCTTCTTTGTCTCCGCTAACTCTGTCTGGAGCTGTTCGTAATCCTGTAGCTTTGTCTTCAGAGATGACATTTCTCCTTCGAGCTCCATGCTCAGTGATGTATTCACGGTACCCTGTGCGGTTGTGGTTTGGGTGATGACAGTTTCGCTCCTATGTGAATGGACCTGCTGTGTTTTGGCTGCTCCATCCTCCTGGTATGTAGTCTTCAGACTTGCCAGCTCTTGCTGCAGCTTCTTCCTCTTCTGTGCCATCTTCGCAGCCTCTTCCTCCAGCCTGCTCAGTTTTGAGGATTTTGCGGCACTCTTTGTGGTTTGGCTTTGGACCTCTTTGCTCTTTTGGGTCACCTCGACGGTCTGAACCTGCAAACTCGTTGCTGCCATGGCATCTTCAGCTTCCTCGGTGCCTTCCGCAGACGAGGTGATTATTTTGACGTCTGCTTTAGACACTCCGTGCTGCAGCAGCACCTGATACAGCTGCGTCACCTCCATCTCCAACAGCTGCATCCTCGTCACGTTCGCTGAACTTTCCTCCAGCTTTGACGCCAGGGCCTGCTGTAGGTTTCCCTGGACCCGTGTAGCTCTGCAATCTCCTTCTTCAGCATCTTGGTCTCCTCCTCTGTAGACTGGGAACCTTGTTTCACAGTTGATGATGATGTAGATGATGTAGAGGTTTCCTCTTTGTGGACCTCTACCTTAACCGCTCCGGCTCCTGAATTCTGCATCGCTGCGATCTGCATGTCATTTTCTTCGATGTACGCCCGCAGCTTCCTGTTCTCCTCTTGCAGAAGCTGCAGAGCGCCATCACCCTGCAGGTCGATGACCTGCCACTTCCCCATCACCAGCGTCTCGTATTTCTCCTTCTCGTTCCTCAGAGTTAACTCGGTTGAGCAATCGATTTCCTTGATGTAGGATGCAGTATCAGAACCCTTACCGGTCGTCCTACTGTCTGTTGTAGCTTGCTTTACTCCAGCTTCATCAGCATCATGTAGCTCATCCTTCTCCTCCAGGAGAGTCTGCAAGGTGCTCATCTCTGCTTTTATGCGCTCCAAGGTGCTGTCTGTCGCTTCTTGTTCCTTCGACAGGTCCACTGTCTCCCTTTCCTGCCTCTCTCCCATGACCTGGCTTGAGCTCTCTGATATGATGGTGGTGTGCTGAGTGTTCCCCACTTCCCTCACCTCTGTCAAGGTTATAGTTTGTGCCTGGCTGAGGAGTGTCTCTTTTTCCCTCCTCAGCTTTGACATCTCAGATCTCAGGCTCTGGTTTTCAGCCCTGAGGGATGCAATTTCCTCCTGAACTTTTGTAACATCCAGTGAGACAGCGGACCTCCCCTGCATCTGACCGACTGTGTCACTCTCCCTCCTTCCATCTCTTTCTTGATGACCTCTATCTCATTCAGACCTTTAGCCTCTGACCTGAAGGAAACTGATTCACTTGTTTTCTGCACTTCCCTTCTGCTTGTTGTCTGGACCACAAAACTTGCACCTCCTCCTTCTACAGCCATTTCCCCACTCAGGCTGGCTCTTTCCCTCTCCAGTTTTGCCTTGTCTTGTTTCAGGCTTTCGTTTTCCAACAGGACAGAATCTAGTTTTCCTTGCATTGTCTTGGCCACTTGCTCTTGGTATGTGATTTTCAGTGGTTGCCATTTCTTCCTGGAGCTTCTTCCTTTCTTCTGCCATCCTCTCAGCCTCTTTCTCTTTCAGCTTCCTATTCTCCTCCTTGAAGTCTTGATTCTCGGATCTGAGAACAGTCAGCTGCTCCTCAAGTGTCGTCGCTTGCATCTTCATTTTCTTCTGTGTCTCATCTACAAGACGTCTTTTCTCCTCCTCTACTTTACTCTTCTCTGTCTTCAGGGATGCCAGATCCTTCTGTAGCTTCTTGACATCAACTTGTTTGTTTGCCACTTTCTCTTTCTTCAGGACTCTAACCTCAGATTGTGCAGAAGACAATTCTTCCTCCATCCTCTTCATTCCATCCACCTTAATTGTGAGGGTGTTATTTTCTCGCATCACTTTATCCATCTCAGCTTTGAAACTTTCTCTTTCCAATTTCAGATTAGACAGCTCTCCCTCCATCCTTGCAATGACTGCCTCTTGGTCGGTATTTCTAAGGGTAGCCAGTTCTCGTTGCAGCTTTTTGGTCTGTTCTTCTGCCTTCTTCGTCTCCTGTTGCATCACCTTTGTCTTCTCTGCCTTCAGGACCTCGTTCTCAGACACGAGGCTCTTCACTCGGCTCTGTACCTTCTCCATCTCTCCCAGCACAGTGGTGTTCTTCTGTACCTCTGCCAGAAAATTTCCTGTTTCTTCCTGAAGTTTAGTCTTCTGTTTCTTCAAGGTGTCGTTCTCAGACTTCAGTGCTTTCAGCTCCACACGTACCTTCTTCACATCTGTGTTAGCGTACGCTGCATGGTCTTCCTTTAGACTCGCATTCTCTGTGTGTAAGGTGGACAGTTCTTGCTGCATCTGCGTCATTTCTCCCTCCAGGGTTGTGAGTTTTTCCTCCTTGGCGAGAAGACTGGCTTTTTGCCTCTCCAGCATGGTATTTTTGTTTTTCAAGCTTTCGTTTTCCAGCCGCAGCGATGTCATGTCTCCCTGCTGTGTGTTGGTTACTGCTACCACCTGGCTTGTGGTGTGAAACGTAGTGGATTCCTGTTTTGTAGTCTTCACATCTCCCTTGAAATTCATCTGTGCACCAGCTGCAACAGTTCCTTGTCTTCCTTGGATCTCCGCTATCTGGGCCTTCAAGATTTCGTTCTCTCTTTTCAAAGATGACAGTTCCACCTGTATCTTCTTGTCTCCTTGTGTCACTCTCCCTCCTTCCATCTCTTTCTTGATGACCTCTATCTCATTCAGACCTTTAGCCTCTGACCTGAAGGAAACTGATTCACTTGTTTTCTGCACTTCCCTTCTGCTTGTTGTCTGGACCATAAAACCTGCACCTCCACCTTCTACAGCCATTTCCCTACTCATACTGGCTCTTTCCCTCTCCAGTTTTGCTTTGTCTTGTTTCAGGCTTTCATTTTCCAACAGGACAGAATCGAGTTTTCCTTGCATGGTCTTGGCCACTTGCTCTTGGTATGTGATTTTCATTGTTGCCATTTCTTCCTGGAGTTTCTTTCTCTCTTCTGCCATCCTCTCAGCCTCTTTTTCTTTCAGCTTCCTCGTATCCTCTTTGAAGATTTCATTCTCAGATCTGAGAACAGTCAGCTGCTCCTCAAGTGTTGTCACTTTCGTGGTCATCTTTTTCTGTGTCTCAGCTACAAGCCTCCTTCTTTCCTCCTCCACTTTACTCTTCTCTGTCTTCATGGCTTTGTTCTCTGCTTGCAGGGATGCCAGATCCTTCTGTAGCTTCTTTACATCAACTTGTTTGTTTGCCACTTTCTCTTTCTTTAGGACTCTAACCTCAGATTGGAAAGAAGACAATTCTTCCTCCATCCTGTTCATCCCCTCCACCTTTATTGTGGCGGCATTTCTTTCTCGCTCCAGCTTAGCCTTCTCAGCTTCCAAGCTTTCTCTTTGCAATTTCAGACTAGTCAGCTCTGCCTCCATCCTGGCAATGACTGACTCTTGGTCGGTATTTCTAAGGGTAGCCAGTTCTTGTTGCAGCTTTTTAGTCTCTTCTTCTGCCTTCTTTGCCTCCTGTTGCATCACCTTTGTCTTCTCTGCCTTCAGAACCTCTATCTCAGACACGAGGCTCTTCACTTGGCTCTGTACCTTTTCCATCTCTCCTAGCACAGTCGTGTTCTTCCGCACCTCTGCCTGAAGGCTTCCTGTTTCTTTCTGCAGTTTACTCTTCTGTGTCTTCAAGGTGTCGTTCTCAGACTTCAGTGCTTTCAGCTCCACACGTACCTTCTTCACGTCTGTGTTAGCGTACGCTGCGTGGTCTTCCTTCAGGCTTGCATTGTCTGTGTGTAGTGTGGACAGTTCTTGTTGCATCCGTGTCATTTCCCCCTCCAGGGTTGTGAGTTTTTCCTCCTTGGCGAGAAGACTGGCTCTCTGCCTCTCTAGCATGGCGTTTTTGTTTTTCAAGCTTTCATTTTCCAGCCGCAGGGATGTTATATCTCCCTGCTGTGTGTTCGTCACCGTGACCACCTGGCTGGTAGTGTGAAAGGTAGCGGATTGCTGTTTTGTAGTCTTCTTATCTCCCTTGAAATTCATCTGTGCACCAGCTGCAACAGTTCCTTGTTGCCCTTGGAACTCAGCTATCTGGGTCTTCAAGACTTCATTCTCTCTTTTCAAAGATGACAGTTCCACCTGTACCTTCTTGTCTCCTGACTGATTATTATTCTTAAGAGTGTCCAGTTCACGCTGAAGCCTTTTCCTCTCCTCCTCTGCCTTTGTGGATCCTTCTTTCTGTGCGCTTGTCTTCTCCGCTGTAAGGATGGTGTTCTCGGATATCAGGCTGTTCAGCTGGAACTTGAGGTCATCTATCTCCCCCTGCAACATTGAGTTGTCCTGTGCCTCTGCCATAAGGGCCCCCTTCTCTTCCTCCAGTTTGGTCTTCTGCATCATCAAGGTCTTGTTCTCTGTCTTCAAGGATGTCAACTCTTCACGTACCTTCTTGATGTCTGCATCTTTGTTTCCGACAGGACCTGCCTTTGTCTTGGTAGTTTGCTTTGCTGCTGTGAGAAGTTCTGCCTTTTCTCCCTCAAGTGCCTTTATCTTCAGCTTCATTTCTTCCATCTGTTTTTCATGAGTTTCCTGTTTTCCTTGTACCTTTACAGTCGTTGTTGTTTCTGTTGTCTGCTTCTTGACAAAGAGGGATGCCTTTTCCTTTTCAATCTTGACGTTCTGTGCCTGTAGATTTTCATTCTCAAGTTTTAGTGTTGTAAGCTTCTGTTGCAGCCCCTTCATTTCTTCAATCTTAGCCAGTTTTTCTTTCTCTGCTTTGGTTTTCTCTGTCTTGAGACTGTTGTTTTCGGACTTAAGCGTGGCCAGCGTCACCTTCTCTTCTTCAAGGGTCTTGATTTTTGTCTTCATTTCTTCATTCTGTTCTTGAGAAGCCTTGAAACGCTTGAGTTCCTCTGCCATCTGATTCTTCTCTGCAAGAATCTGTTTGTACAATTGGGTCACTTGATCAAGCTCTGCCTGGAGGGATGTCCCTTTCTCTTCTGTGTTTACCTGCACTGCTCCGCCACTTTCCACTTTCCCTTGTGTGGCCACATATTTGCCGTCGGTCTCAGTCGTTTCTTTCAAAGACTGGGTGCTAATCAGGACGTACTCACTCTGGAGTTTGAGGGTCTTGCGTTCCTCCAACAGGTGTGTGATTTTGATAATCAGCTCATCTCTGCTGCAACCCTGGAGTGCTTTGAAGTCTTCGTCCCACGAGATTTGCCCGGAGGCAGATGTGGTAGACACACTAACCCCGCCTCCCTGTGTAGAACCGACTCCCATGCTTGCCAGCTTCAGCTTCAGTTGTCTGTTCTCTTCTTGGAGAATCCGTATTATGTCCCGCTCACTTTCTTGACCTGAGTTAAGACTTCCTGATGCTACACCTGCCTTGAGACCCTCCCTCGTTACGCCCACCTGAGTGCTTTGCCCTGACACAGTTTTGGCTCCAGTGCTTGATTGAGAAGTGCTTGAGGTGTATGCAGAACTAGTGAAAGTTGTCTGCACGCTGCCATAGCTTTCCGTCTTTCCAAATGACGATGCTTGAATTCCGCTCTGGCTCGAGCTCTGAAACCGTGCGGAGGCGGACCCATTGGCAGGAAGTGAGATTTGCGATTGAGCCCCATTTTGCGCTCCAGTAATGCCCTTGACACCGGAAATCACACCCCTTCCTTCTTGGGACTCTTGAATCTTGGTTTTCTCATGAATTGTCGTCACCGACTCCCTCCCTTCCTTCTCTGCACTGCTACCTGCGATGGCCCCCTCAAATTGCTTATCCGGGGAAGTTACATAAAGGACTGTCTTTGAAGACCCGATCGAAATGTTGGTGCCCTTGAAGCCGGAAATCACACCCCTTTCTTCCTGAGACTCAATTTTCTCATGCAGCGTTGTCACCAACTCCCTCCCTTCCTTCTCTGCACTGCTACCTGCGATGGCCCCCTCAAATTGCTTAGCCTGGGAAGTCGCATAAAGGCTGGTCTTTGAAGACGACCCGGTCGAAATGTTGGTGCTAACTGAACTCACCTCTTGTGAGAAGGATGACGTTAGCGACCGTGACGCCTTGACACCTTCCCTCTCTATGATCCGGTACTTGATCGTCTCACCGGGAGAAGAGAGGTCGCGAATCATGATGTCCTTGGGAGAGGTTCACCAAACTGCGGCAGAACGTCGGAGAAGAAGAGTCGGATTTGCGAAAATCCGAGGAGAGTGAAAAATGCGGCTGGCCCACACCAGGTTGTGCGCAAGGGAGACAAAGAGTCAACCCACCTGTCTGACAGGTCAGGTTGCTGGTCACATGACCACGTTTCTCATTATCTATTCGTATTTCCCTGGCGATGTGGACGAGAGGGCGGAGCGGTGATAAATCTGTCAGTTGATTGTGGGGCGATGAAAGGAAGAGGCATTAGACCACACCTAGTTAACTGGATGGTTTAGGCCAAGCAAATTTAATTACTCCTTTGACATATTTTGGTCCTTATCTGATAGCAGACCCTTGGTGGGAAGATTTGACTTGCCCTCAGGCTGTTGGTATGACAACCAACCTTCTCAACATGAACAAGCATCTCTGCATGACTGTGGGATAAACAGAACCTATGTGATATATCACATCTTTATTCTTGTCAATATTCATACCCAGTAAAGATTTTTGGCTTTGAATTTTTTTCTTCAGGTAGCAAGTATTAGATAAAGAGTCTTTGAAAATCTAAAGTGATAAGTGTTGCCCTATTTCTCAGGTGGGGTTTTGAGAGAGTTGTCTAATAGATAGCAATACACCTCCGGGGTATAATTAAGTTCTAATTACATCAATTACACATGCACAATGTGTCCAAAACTTCAACTACAACAAGTGGCTAAACAATGTGGCTCACAATTATCAGACACTGCATGCTTTCACACCTCTAAATGATTGTGTGGCTTCTTTGTCTCAAAGTCTGATGGTATGAATTATGCAGAAGTTGTCTAAAATATTTAATATGTGTCACAGGACTGGGTGAGAACATGTCTAACCGGCTTCCGGCCTTTGTTCATTGTCACAACAGTTTGTGAAACATCTTTTCTGTTAGATTGTCAAAAATCTTACACATAAAGAGCCTTAACCTTGCCCCTGCTGCCTAACTCTATAGTCAATACACATTTGATACAAAACAGATCCTTAGGTTAATACTTAACTCAAATACAGTATAAGAATGAGAATGATTTATTTGTAAAACATCACAGCCTCTTGTAGGCTAAATTGTGTAAAATAGTACATTTTTTTTACTTTCAGCCTGAGTTCCTACTCTCCAAGCAGAGGTTAGGCTCTAGCTGTTTTTTTAACATTTTTTTTGTCATTTTTATCGGGCTTTAAAAAAAATAGAAAGCCCGATAAAAATGACTAAAGAAACGTTAAAAAAACAGCTGGAGCCTAACCTCTGCTTGGAGAGTACTGGGTTCCAGCCTCCTTAGTAATTCCTGGCTCAGTCTTTCATGTGCTAACCCCCATATCTACTAAGAGTGCATTATATTACTAGTTGCCCTAAGTTTAGGATTCAGTCGTTCAGTGATTGTGCAAAACCACATACAAGATCTATAAATTATACAATACTCTTAGGTAGAGCACAAAGCATCAGCTGGAAACAACATCTACCAGCATTTATGGTAAGCTTCCTCAAGTGTCCCACAGAGGCATGCCTGATTTGCTGGTTTCTTAGATCATTGGGCAATCAGTGAAGAAGTAATCTCTTATAGCTCATTCTGTGAACGCCAAGAAGAACCTACTCAAGAAAGTCCACCTTCTTTAAAAAAAACTCAATAACAGTCATGTAGGGTCACCTTTGAGTGACTGTGTATGATTGCTGTGGAGATCAGTTGTGTGTGGACTCACCCCAACCCCCAAAGATGACGATGCTAACCAAACAAACTGTAAATATTGAAACATTCACAGAAGTTTTCTTTTTTTCCAGTTTTTGGTGTGCTACTGAGTATTGTTTCAACTTCAAACTTAAAACAGTGCACCAAAAATATCCTTTCTACTCTTACTGCAAAGAAATCACCATGAAAATACATTTCTATGATTGTAATAAACAGCAAGCAGATTATTATTGGATTAGCAGAGTACTTTGGAATTTGCTTTTAGCCTTTTACATTTTGTAAATCCATATAAGGCCACATCAAATTTATTTGTTAGTTATTATTTGTTTTCAGAAAAAAATTGGACTGAAAGGTAAAAATAAAATAAACATAATTTTTTTCAAAAGGTTAGGGGTGAAAATATGGGTGAATATAATAACAACATTAAAAACAGCCTGAGGAGTTTAATGGCACATTTTATGCAGCAAATCCCTTCCTTTTATTTTTGCTAATGTCCTGCATGAAAGGCATTTTTAGACTGAAATTAAATGTATGTGGCTGTGAATAGTAATATTTACAGGTTTGTGATAGCAAAACCTGCATTATTTTTTCAGACTTATTCTTTTTTAATGAAAAAAAATGGACAGGCGAATCCGAGAAGCAACAAATGAAATTGATGTGGCCTAAACACTCAATTGGAACAGACCTGAGTCAAGTTTCAGCCCTTTCATTGTGCAGTTAGTAAAGACCTATTGTGTAACACCTGCATTGGATGCCCTTTCATGTAGGAAACATGCCCATGGAAAGTGAAAGAGAAGTCCTGCTGAAACTTCGAGTGCTACACAATCTGCAGTAAAGAGGACTAAAATGGATTACATGTACCTTTTAGTAAGTAATTTCTCATTAGATTTCACTCAGTCTGTCAAATATAATTTAAGTTGGTGCGGACTTAGTTTATTGTGTTATTTATATGATACTGTGCTTGCTAGAGCTCCTGAAAATTTGACCTCTGTGACAAATTCAAGTCTAACATTTCTTGAAATATAATTATGTAATATATGTAATATGACATGATTTACAAAACTAAAAACATCCCAATCTAGGGCAAACCTAATACTTTATTTACAGGTTTAAACTTGACAAAAACTGTAATTCCAAATGACTTTCATAGGTGGCGTTGTGAGCCAGGTGTATTATGACACAGTGTTTCTGAGTAGTACTCAGAAATTTCCCCCTACAGTACAATACGTGTAGGAAAGTCCCACATTGACCATAGCTATGACCACAACAAATAAAACAGTTGCAAAGTGCAGACTGGTTTCCTAGCTCCTGCCATTTCAGCTGACTTTAAGGTTAGTTTATACATAATATTTGCAGTAATGTTATAAGCACTTTACTTTGTGGTCTGTTCTTCACAACTGACAACATGCATGTCAAGGGAAAATGAAAGTAAAAGCTATAAGAATTTAAATTTGCCATAACTTTATTTTGAGGAGGAAAGGAGGAAAGTCCCAGTTCAGCTAGTACAACAAAAGCACTCTACTTGTTTCCCAGTTCCTGCTGTTTATTTGTCAGCCGTGCCTTGTGTTTTTTTTTTCCTAAATTTCCAGTAGTTAAAGTATGTTAATCTTTCTATACAGACAGCAGGCCTTGCCAAAACATAATAAAAATCCCCATTTTTTACCAGTTTGCAAACAAAAGGGTGATTAATAACATCCAACTTTCTCCCACTCCCAGCTGCCTTTTTGATACTAAGAAAAAACCCCAGTTTCACTGCTTAGAAGGGAAATCCCTATGTATGCTCCTGTTGAAAAATAGGCTGGAGGATTCAGTGAAGACTAAATCTGCAAGTTACCAGTGTTTTTCCTTCACTTATGATAGTTTTTTTTTCTTTTTCAGATAGATGATTGGCTAGAATTGTTCAATTTGAAATTGGTTTAATCATCTTATGAGTTGTAAAAGTAGTTTAACTTGATGTAGAGCCAACATTCCCTGAAAGTGAAAGTGAAACCTTTCAACTTCTAGGATATAAGAGTTTTCTTTTACACAACCAATTTTTTCTCACCTGCTAACGTTTCTATGTCTGTCAGACATCTTCCTCAGAGCTTCTAACTGGAGTTCTGCTTCTCGCCTGATGAAACTATTTTTGGAGCTTTTCACTTTTTTTTAGCAAACAGTCATAAATGTAGAGAATGCAGGATGGCCGTGTGCAGGTGTTTGGGACAGAGGGACCTTGTACATTCTGTTGTTAAGTTTAAGTCCCTCCTGCACTCAATGGTGCATAGGGTGGCGCCCATCTCTGTTTCTTTAGCCCAGTGGGCCACATAGATTTGTGCAGTCACTACCACGTACAGCAGAGGGTTAGTCCACTGGTAGTGGTGTGTGCTCAACTACTGTACACAATACTCTGCAAAGTGCAAAGGTAGTACCATTGTTAAAGTCTTTGGTATGACTTGGCCGAGGATCAAAGTCTAAAGCTATCGACTGCAAGGCAAATGCTCTCTACCCACCTGGCCATTGTACTGGTTATATGTACATTCTGTTGTGCACTGTGATTTGAATATATCAGTCCACTAAGCAACTTTAAGTGACTACTAAGTACAGTTGAACTGTTTGATGATTTACCTGTCAGTGTTCTACAACACTTACACATACAAATCTTTCGTCATTTCTTCCCTGTTGTACAGGATGGCAAATCAGGACCATGGAGAGTGTTACCAGGCTATGACTGGAGATTACCATGGTTTGCAGCCCCAGTCCTCACCAGCCTACCCTGGAGACTCCAGTATCCATCATCTAGAGGAGAAGGTACAAGACTCCGGCATCTATAGGAACGGTGTCTGTGAAAAAAAGGACTGCTACCAAGTTGGAGGGTTTCGGGGGACGTCCTTTTGCCGGGAGTGCTACGAGAAATTCAAGCAGGAGTTGTTCCGCAGTGACCGAGCTCACAGGGAGAATTCACAGGTCAACATGCCCAGCAGTATCCCAAGTGTCTCTGCTGCAAGCCGGCCAAGGCAAGATGCTTCAATCCTCTACACCAAGCCAAGCTCCCCAAGGTCTGGTGTCGTATCCCCACCCCCGTCATACAGCACTCTGCCTACCCACATCCCTCCATCTCCACACACAGGCAGTAGATGGCAGGAACGCTCTCTGCCTGCTGTGTCCCCCTATCAGGAACATCCCAGGGAGCCAATGAGAGGACGGTACATCAGTGCCCCTCCTGTTGGAGCTGCAGTTTGCCCAACATCAGCTCAGCCAATCAGAGCCAAGACGACAGGAGAGAGGAGGGAGGTAAAAGGAGGAGGAGACAGGCCACGGCTGGGCAGTCCAGCTGGAGGGAGACAGGGTGGAGCAGGATCTAGAGCCCCGACTTATGTACAGTCACAGACTTCTGGAGACATCGGACAAGACCAATCCAGGTAACACAAATTTTCTCGGAACTGTACATGCCACAGAATTTCCACACTCAACATGAGGATTGATTAGGAGATTGATGTAATGTATTTACAATTAGAACCCAGAAAGTTACCCAGGAAATCAGACAGAGAACGCTGTGGCATGTAGTTCAAAAATATGTATTACACATAAAAAAAGGATCACTTTTGCCATCACATATATCGTGATGCATCTCTCGCTGGCTGGGGTGTATGACCCCCTCCCCAAGAGTGAGGGGTGGAAACTGCCGGTGCTGGTGCTAGGACTGCAATTTAGTCAGGCTTCCGCTTACTGCTAGTTCCAGCAGGTCATGTCAGACTTTCCTTTTCAATGTTTCAGTGCTGCATACCTAGGGTACCCCGCAGAAGACCCAGGTGACAGGAAACTCTGTAGGAATCCATACTGCAGCAACTTTGCTGACCCTGACCGTGGAGGGTTCTGTTTTCCCTGCTTCTGGATACAGCATGAGGGGAGGGAAACAGGGCCTAGAGAGGGGCATTTGATGCATGGTAAGCAGATAGGCTCATATTGTGTTCTTCAATTAATCAGTGGGGTGGAGTATAGCACGGAAAATTGAATATATTTAATATGTGGTACTGCAGTTAATGTTTTTCATGAGCTGATATCTTGCATGTCACAACGTAGAAAAGTTTTTAACATTGATGTGTTAGTGTTGTGACCTTGACCTTGATGATTACTGGGTTGCAGACTGGAACTTCCTTTTCTACTGCTTTAATCCATACGGGTCATCAGAGGGTGACATGATGCTCAGCGCTCAGTTTCAGAAACAGAGAGATGGAACTTGGGTTTGATGTTACTTTAGACACTTAGGACTAAACCAATACAGACTGACGTTTATGGGGATGCCGCTTTGGCCTAAGTAAATGATAATACAACAAAATGTTTTGACAAAAAGTTTTGAACAATGCTGTTTGTACTAGTAATTTTACCAACATTACCTGTGTTCGTTCGTTCGTCCCATAGCCTTTTAATCAGCCGTAGGGGCAGCACACACCTTAAACTGCTGTGTAAGCAAAGGTTAAGTTGGTGCCATTTGGTACTTAGTAGTAATTCTCATCGAAATCTGATATGTGTCCTCCTATTCTTTTAAACTAAGGATCCCGTGCCACTACAACAGAGACAGCAGGGTGTAGGCCAGCGAACGTCCCTCGTTACCTGCCCTCCGTCGCTCACAGGCAAGACAACATCACAGTCACGTCTGACCCACCTACACCTGTGCATGTTGATGTCTACGACAATCAGTTCACATTTAACACGTACATCCATCCATCAGCATTCACACCCTCTATGTGGGTGCCCAATCCAGGGGTTCTCCCCCATGTCGTGAGGTCTAGCATTCCGGCAATCCAGGGTCCACTGACAGAACCGTTAGTCAGGTTCCCCTCCTTTGGAGAGTCAGAGTTCGAGACGGGTGGAGAAAGGGTGTTCTCTGGCAGGGAGAAAGAGTTGTTATCATGGAACACTAGTGCGATGGGAAGGGAGGACTATGTGTGAACATATATCTACATGTGTATGCAGTCTGCAAGACTTAGTGCAAGCTTCTGTCAAGGGGGATGAAGACAACTCAGCCCTTTACCAACTTGGCCAAATCAATTCAGCCCAACATCCTGTCAACACAGCCCACATCC
>NC_049987.1:21427666-21439104 GCF_000003815.2 Branchiostoma floridae | reverse complement strand
TGTGTAATCAGCTGGATTTGCAATTGCTTGGAGATTTACTTAACACACGTACATGTATCTCACAGTCTGGACCAGAAGGGGCAGGAATTTGACTTGTAAATAAAACATTTTCTCAGTTTGTTTAAAATATAAATTGATGTATAAAAATTCTATTACCATCATGTCATTATTATTATCATTACCTGATGAGTTACATTATGTAGATACTGTTCTGTAAGATAAGTATTAGAAGTTGTGGTGGTGTGGTGTTGAAACTCCGGTCTACTGTACTGTACATAAAATGTTGCCAATAGTAGCAAACAAGGTAACTGTTATAGTGTAGAAATAGTCTTCACTATCAGAGTAATAGTGCTCTACATCAGTTTGGACTGTTACAACATGCACTTTCTGAATAAAAATTATATAGAATAATGTACAACATAAAATGCATTCACTTTTGCTGTCACTGGTAACCATTTATTTCATGACAAGAGGGCAAAGCTTGAAGCTGAAACAATTCTGTTATACAGTAGAATTGCAAAACATGCAATTGCGGTGTTAAAGGCAACCAAAGCGGTATCTGCTCGTCCCAGGGCAGTAGAACTAGAATTTTCTGGGCACTTTCTTACGTTCTAAGATGAATCAACCCTACCCCATTCCATACCGACATTCGGGGAGCGAAAGTTCGATGTCACTGTGTCACGAGAACGCCGTGAAAATCTGGTCACTTCTATCGCCAATTTGCGATCCTCCATCCTCCATCTTACAGTATTAAAAAACCATGAAAAAAATGTGGAAACATCTCAAGTTTAGTCAGGTAGTAAATCTCTTTTTTTTTTTCTTATCAGTTGTAGAGATTGAATTGTATTTCTTTTAATGTTGTCTACCAGGATGTCTAACCTTCATGAATGAAACATTTACAACATTTCAGGGCATACAATGTATGTAAAACATATACTATGTATGTATGTAAGTGCATTGTTCCCGTACTGTGTTTCAATTGCCATTATAAGCTTCTCCATTAACACATTAATTTTGTCAAATTTCTGCTCTCTGCTTGTCATAGGTAACAAATATAAAATAAAGCAGTGCTACATGATTGTATTTTCACTTCACACTCCCTGGCTTAAATTGTCTTAGAATCTTAAACTTTTAAGTACATCTTTGCATTTAAAGCCCGCAAAAAAACATGTTAAGTAGTCATAAAATTCCAGCTTTATATCGTACAACTAAAACTGATCTGTAGTGTCTATTTAAAGGAAACAAAAGGTTAGGTTCAAAAGCCTACTACACCCACAGATGAAATAATTATACCCTCCTGCATTTTGGTATGGGCTAGATTTCCTGGGCAATGTCAAGCAGTGGCAGCAAGACCCAGGTGCCTGTTTGCAGTGCAACTTTCAAACATTGTTAAGTTCGAAGGAGTGTGTAATACAGGTGATAACTTGACTTTGTAGTACACTCCATATGAGTATAGTAGACTTCTGAACCAAACCTTTCACCTTCTTCAGTCCAACATGTTCGCCACCAACACGAAAATGGCTATACTTTTTTTAAGAAACTCTAAAAATCTTCATATTGTATACATGAAAGCAGTATCTATACATCAGTACCTTTGGCCACAAGCACAAAATGACTATCCATTTTCAAGAACCTCAAAATATCTTCATGATGTTTAAAGACATGCATTTTCCAAGAACCTCTGATAATCTTCATATTGTATACAGTCTTTTGCATAGCCTATAAACATGAAGGCAAGAAACTGGAATATCTGTACATCAGTAACTTTCCTATCTCCGTTAAGATTGACAACTCATATAAAATGGAATGTGTATCTTAATGATGACAAGATCATAAAGCAGACACATAATTATACATTATTGACATTTAAGTCTTTTGGTAACCTGAGTCAATATTTCTACTTTCAGCTGCCAGCGCTGGTCTTAACCTCAAACCATTTAGAACCATTCAGTTAAAACTTTCAGGGGGGAGCAAACACCTTTCAATGTCTGTCATCCTCCATTATATACAATTTTTCTCAATTTTCACACTCAACTATATCATTGTCAAAAACATTGCAACTTCCTTTTCTTTGCATACCATTTCCCCATTTTTGGTGATATGTTTTTTAGCCTCCCCACATGAGATATTTCACTGGAAAGGTTCTTCAACCGGTATCATTAACAATTATCATAAAACCCATTATAGTATGAATTCTTTCAACAGAACATAGAAAGTTATAAACTTGACTTTCACTTTTTTTTACAATTTTTAGAGTCAAATGTAATAGACTGGCTATAATCCAATTGCTACCGGGGGTTCTTACACTCCATACAAGTAATCAGATGGTACCCAAACTAAAATTTGATAGACATACCATGCAACCAGCTCTTAATAATCTCAATACACTCATTGCTGATGACATAGGGGCTCAACAGCCTCAGGCTGTACAAATGGAATACGTAATGCCATATTTGCTCACAGAGTAACAACAAGCACATAAAAATTTTACAATGGCTCTAGTCAAAATAGAAATCGCAAGAAACCTGTATCTAGCTTATATAGCAAGAAAGATTTCAATTCCACTGCTCAAAGCAATTGTACAAAGCCATATATTAACTAATAATGCAGTAGATTCTGCTGTACACACTCGAACATTTTATGCTGAGCCTCTTTTCATGTGCTTACAAACTTTACAGTCCCATATCTAACACTATATATATTTCCATGTGAATTTACCATTGTATGTGAAAGGGACACAAATATCTACTATCCGAATGAAAGCTCATCTGTGTTGGTAGAATCCATATTGAAAAAGTTTAAACTTTGTTCCAACACAAAAGGGAACTCACCATAAATTTTCGGACGAATACTCCGACCTTCTTCAGATGAATGACTCGCTGCACTATTCCGGAAGTCGTCGGATGACGTCAGGTAGCAGCGAATCATAAACTTAAATTTCAATTCTAGTCACCCATTAGAACACAAATTGGGTGACATCAGTACGTTGTTTCATAGGGCTGATTCTATTATTACCAACCCTGAAGATAGGGAGAGAGAGAAGGAGCACATAACTCAGGCACTGCGCAAGTGTGGCTACCCCGATTGGGCAGTGTCCAGGGCGATAGCACCCAAAATTACTAGGACTGGCAATCAAAATCGGTCCACTTCCCAGACAAAAGGGCTAGTGGTGCTACCCTATGTTAAGAACGTGTCGGAAGCCTTACGTAGAATCTTCAACACACACAGCATAAAGACCTGCTTTAGGCCAACGAGGACTCTTAGGCAGCTGCTGGTAGCGCCTAAAGACAAGACGCCCAAAGAGCACAAGTGTGGTGTGGTGTACCACATCAGGTGCAACGGACAGAACAACAGAGGCCCGTGTACCGAATCGTACATTGGGGAAACGGCACGATCTTTGGAAACCCGTTTCATGGAACACAGACGTCGCAGCTCAACTACGTCAGAGGTATCTCAACACTTACTCGTTGAATCTCCGGGCCACTCTGTGTCTTTGGACCAAGTTCGCATCTTGGACTCTGAACAGGATTGGTTCGTGAGGGGCGTCAAGGAGGCTATTTACATTAGGGCACATCAACCCTCGTTGAACCGTGATGGTGGCAGGTTTCGCCTTCCCGCCTTTTATGATTCGCTGCTACCTGACGTCATCCGACGACTTCCGGAATAGTGCAGCGAGTCATTCATCTGAAGAAGGTCAGAGTATTCAGCCGAAAATTTATGGTGAGTTCCCTTTTGCGTTGGAACAAAGTTTAAACTTTTTCAATACAAATATCTACTGTCATATATAGATACGAGACATGTGCACAAAGCAACCAATATTTTCTGTTGACTGGAAAAGGTAAAGTTTTCCAGGTAAATCAAGGGAATCTGTCAGGTCATTATATACAATCCGTATATAACTCTAATGTTTTTTAAGAAGTACATTAGGAAGCGTATATACGGTATACGTAATCTTGTGGTTAGGGTTGTTGATCTACACGTTCTTGGCTTGAATATCCAACCCTGTTTTGTGTCCTTGGGAAAGGTACCTATTACCTCACTTCACTCAGGTGAAAATGAGTACCTAGCTGTGGTTACTAGTAATAACATACTCTTGGATGGGACGTAAAGACGAAGGTCCATGTTTGAGGAGAGCCACACATTGAATAACCCACTACAGTAACTGTAGCAGGGGGCTATCCTGTTGTGAGTGGATCAACTTAAATTGCTGACCTATGCAGCTTGTACTTAAATTGTACAAAACTGGTGTATTAAGCCTAAGGCAGTTGACAATTATCTTCTTCTTCTTTGTTTTGGTTATGCAGAACAATCAAAAAGAGGAAAACTTTTGCAGTTTCTCTCATAACACTTAGTCTACACCTGACAATACAGCTTCCTCTCAAAAGTATATCTACGCTTTTACTAAATGTTAGGAAAATACAAGCTCTTCATCAAAAATAAATTTACACAGACAGATGTATCTTATTACAAAAGATACGTCCTGTTCAGCACTTCTTGATTATCTAGTCATATTATAATAGACTTATCTAGATATTCCTTTTCTTCGCAAAGTGGTCCCTGATAAAATTATCATACACAAAATTGTATGTTAATTTTTTGTTAGTACTTGACAAGTCTACATGACTTGTAGATGATGGCAGAGTTTATGTCCAAACCTCAATATAGTGATTTTTGAGCCAAAGTAGTAATATCTTTGGAATGGAGTCGCCAGAAAGTGGAGAGTTAGCATTTCCTATTCCTTTGGATAAAGTCAAAGCATTGTGGGCACAACCCACTATATGCGGGGTCACCTTTTTGGTTGCAGTCGCGCATGTTACATCTGAAAATAGGCACGGAAGGAGAAGGGGTATTTCGTGGGCCAATAGAATTTGAATGCAGGGCCGGGTCTTGCATGGGATGTTGAGTAAATGGTTTTGTTTCATTTGAGCATGCAGAAAGATTGTTCCACTGGGTTCTAGGGGCTTGCCGGTACCCTTGGCCCTGAGGAAACCCATAGCTTGGGGTTGGGGGAGGACCATTCCTTGGGGATTGGCCATACATTGTATGTGTGGAGGGACCCTGTCTTGCAGGTAAAGGTGGAGAGGGGCTATTCCTCAAAAGTGGAGTTTGGCCATTTTGCGGGGAGGGTGACCCTCGTGCTCGTGTTCTTGCGGGTGATGGATTATTGATGAAAGTTTGAACAGATCCACGTTCAAAGTTATAGTAATTATAATTAGTACAAGAAATGGATTGGGGCATTGATGCAGGCTGACTACAGGGCTCAGGATCTGTATGCAGTGAGATGTTACGAGATGCATCAAAGCTGTTGGAAGCCAAAGCACTCATCTCATCTGTATATCTGCAACCCCCAGTGACTAAAGGCTGGGTAGCTAACTGCTCTGTGGACTGGCCTGGTGATGGTACAGTCTGGTGGTGGCCTGTGCCCCGTTGCTGCAGCAAGGATCGTGGATATTGATGTGCGGATGGCAGTTCAGATGCTGTGTGCACTGTTAAAATAAGACTATTTTTTTAGGACTAAGTCAGACTTTGAGTAGGTCTAAATATGTATCTGAATTAGAAAGTCTGGTAAGTAGTATACTTCCCAAAGATAAATGTTAATTACATGTATTAATGAAATTCATGGATAAATAAGAATTTGCAATTAACTGAATTTCATATACACAAATATCATAGCTGCTGCATATGCCAATGAGCACAAATATCATCCACAGACATACCAGCTTGTTGGTTCCTCATGGGTGGGTTGACAACTGAAGCCATGGCAGGGTGCTGGTTTGTAGTCATTGTTGCAGCTGCACCTGAAATATGTTGAATCTTCATTCATTCTGGGACATCAAAAGGTTAAGATACAAACATTTACATCACAGAGTATTATGTGAAAAGGAAAGAAGAAACAACATTTTCAAGTTTGTTATGAAATATAAAATTTACCAATTGATATTGGTCTTGTAGTTGCAGAAATAGTGTTTCCTGGTCCCAAGATGAGTGTGCCACTATTGGGAAGAGACATCTGGTTGAATTGCCCAAGGACCTGGTGGCACACTCCACAGAGAGAGCCATTCATGTCCTTGTTCACCTGTCTGTCACAGTTTGGAGCTGAACACTTTTTATCTGCTGGGATGGAGTTACGATTCTCTGGGACAGCACCGTCAGCAGAATGTTGTGCAGTGGTCCTAGAATAGTGCGAAGGAGGTCCAAGGGGTCCATCTGCATTGTGCTGCGTGCTGGACGTAGATTTATCATTGGTCGACTGATTTACAGCATGGTGATTTCTTCCATTCAGTATCATTTGATTGACACTTGGGTCAGTGCCATGGGTGCTTGTCGCTGATGATTGGCCACTTGAACTTGCATAGATGATAGAACTGGGAGGTCCACTGTTAGGTAGGAATGTAGTCTCAGGGCGACTTCCAGCATCATTGGACTGAGGCACTTCTGGCTTAGGTGTAGTCTGCAGCCCAAGCACTTCTGGCCTCATCAATGTGCCATCGTCAGTTGCTGATGATCTGCAACTTGTGTTTGCTGTTGAAGTTGGTGTGTTCACTGGCTGCATTGACTTTCGTTCTTTGATCGCTTTAGCTAATGATGAGTTCTTGCTTGTTGGAGCTGATGAAACCGACCTCTGGCCTGACTGTGTCTGCTGTTCTCTTTCTTGACCAGCTGATCTTGAGGTTTTTCTGGCCTCTCTGTACTGGGATGCGGGCCCTTCTGCTGAGGGATTTTCAATGGAAAGTCTCTTTTTGTTTCTCTTTTCCCTTTCTTTCTGGGTCTTCTTGGTGTTGCAGTCCCTGCAGATGCCACCAAGACGGGGCTCTGCGATTCCACCACACCCTTCCATTTTGCAGATGGACTTGTCACGAGCAGGAGGATTTCCAAACTTCTTTGATCCATCCCTAGATCTGGATGAATACTGTTTTGGTTTGGCTCCAGTTGCATCCCACTGTACTGTGTTGTCACAGGCCATTCTTGAGGACCTACTATTGGCTCTTGAGGCATGATTTCCATCTGGGTTGCCTTCTGCTGTGGCTGACACATCCCTTGGTAAGACGTTGTTTTGTTGCCATTCTCCCAGCTTGCTTGAGGTTGTCTTGTGGTTGTTACCTTCATCTTGGTTGGTGCTGTGACTGGTGTGGATGCTTTGCTGACTTGCAGGAGGCATGTTGTGAACTTGCACAATGCCAGGGCTGTGTTGATTGCCATCAGTGGTACATGGGTTTGCTGTGGATGTCATTGCCCGTTCCGCCAATGGAACCTGTGAGACATGAGAGTGACTGTTACCATGGCTCACAACTTCCTTCTGAATGGACATTCTGAGCATCTGCTGATCGAGGTCTGCGCCACGAGATGTCAGACCATCTGCTCCTTGGGTGCAGGAGACAGATATGCTCTGGTCAGCCCCTCCATTCCTGTTCTCGAAAGCAGCAGGCCCAGGGGATGATTCTCTGGCTTCTGCGGGATTTGACCTTCCCCCAGTCTGCTGGAAGATGTCCAAAAAGAGGTTCAACTCATCAGGAGGTGTTAGGATGCCCAGCCTTGCTCCTACTAGGCGATTGTCATGGTGATCTTGGACCTGGACGGTATCAATGCGCTGGTTTAGGTACTCCTGGACATGGCCAGCTTCCTCCGGTAGCAGTAGATGCACTGGAAGACTTTCTCCATTCTGCCTTATCAGTGGAACTGCATCAATGGGGACAGGAGATGTGGCCTGCTGTGGAGCTAGGGTAGAGAGCAGTGGGAAGAACTGGCCACTGTGATAGGCAAGCATGATGGGGTTCTTCACACACTCTTCTGCTGGCCATTGTAGTGGCAGGTAGATGCCGCTCAATGAGGGACCTCCATCACTGAGGGGCACGTTCTCAGCTAGAACAACAATGGGTCGCCGGAGGATCTGGGCCATGGTGAAGATGTAGATCTCAAAGGCTCTGAGCAAGAGATCATTCTCTACTTGTTGGCTGGGTGCAGAGGAGGCCATGGAAACAACAGCATCCCATTTTCTTTGCGGGTCCTAGGGAAAAAATGGAAAAAACTGTAGTGATTAGGACATTAAATAGATAAGAGCAAGCTTTTAAATTATTTGGTATTACTTGTTAGGTCTCATGCAGGCAAATATTATTACTGAGTAAACGTGCAAACATGATCTGTCATGGCATGCCAGCTTTCTATGTACATTGTGTCTGATATCTATCTATCAATATTTCTTTATGTATCTATCTATCTATATATAAAAATTATGTATATCTATCTATCTATCTATCTATATATTTATATATATATATATATATAAATCTATATATACATAGATTGCACATAGATGTCAAGGGAGATTTGGTCTAGAAATCATATAGAATAGGAACAGTTGGCTTAACTGACCTCTTGTGATGACTGGCATCTTGCATTTTCCATTCCCATCATGAAACGCTTCCTCAGAGTTCTGCTTGTTGTCGGCTCAGTCAGGGCCCGGCAAAGTAGATTTTGCAGTGTCTGGCTACTGTCCTGGACCCCCCACATATAGGTAGAGATGGCATGTAGCAGACAGTTCCCATTTCCTGAGGAAAAGTGATGAGGAGGAAACAATACATTTTACAGAGTGTGACTTTAATGTATGTCAATAGATACTCTTACAGACACCTGACTGAGACCAAACTGCTTAACAGTAACTACTTTGTAAACTTGTAGTGTAGGTCTCAAGATGATTAAAGATCAACAAGATGGGGCTTATTTATGACATACAATGTCAAAAAAGCTCCAAAAGTTGGCAATCTACATGTAGAACTACAAAACTGAACATTGAACAAAGTTGACCACTAAACATAGAGATGTACACATAGAAATGTACAAAAAACTGATAGTATTTAACTGGACAATGAAACAGGTTTGTGACAGGAACACAGCTTGAAAAATAAATTGAACTTAACTTTAACTAAATCAATAGTTTGTGCTACATGTTGACAGAACTTTTCACCAAAACGACCTTGAAAATTAAGATATTTCACATTGCTAAATTTGCATTTTGACTTTCCATTGTTTTCTCATTTATGAATTAAGAAAGAATGGAGCTGTAACGAATATTGATAGATGGGCATGAAATAATTCTATTTTTATATGGATGACACCATCAGATTTTATTGCCCCTAATATTATTTTTTTCTATGAGAACATACAGCACTTAGCTTCATTGCAGTGCTATGTACCTATGTTTTTCATGTGCATAATGATGAAAGCTACAAACTCACATTTGCACAAATTGATATCTTGTAAGTTGTAATGATCTGTAGTAAGTAGAAAATGATTTTTTTTAAAGATGAGAACAAATTTTTTCTAATCATAATGTACTACAGATCATTACAAGATATCAATTTGCACAAATGTGAGTTTGTAGCTTTCATCATTATGTACATGAAAAACATAGCTCCATTGAAGTAGTATGTACCAAAGTGCTGTATTTTCTCATAGAAAAAAATAATATTAGGGGCAAGAAAACCTGATGACATCATCCATATGGCCCCTATATTTAGAATTCTTTCATGCCCATCTGCATGTGTATCAATATTCATTAGGGCTCCATTCTTTCTTAATTCATTAAGGCCACAGCAAGTAAATTTTATGGATGACATCAGCGCGTGCATTAATTTTTTGCCTGATTTCAGAAAAAAAACAAGAATTTTTTTCTTCTGCAGGGATGGTCAACATGACGATAAAGTACCAAAATGAGCAAATATATTGTGTTGTATCCTAAAAATTGTACTTGTAGAAGTGACACTTGCGAGATACCCACGACTGTAGTTTTAGAAATTAAATTTATTGGATAGTTGTAAAGGTGACACCAATATGGAAGCTATGAGTGTGGTTGCCAATTAACTTTGTTGATGATGCCATTCTACCACACTAGTGTCACTTTTACCACACCAGTATATATCTTAAATACAGGAATGAATGCCTTGTTGGCTCTGATACCTTGTTTTGTCTCTTTAATTCTTTTTACAACAGCCATCACAACTTTATGGTGCCTATTTTTGAAAATGTAGCTATCTTGTTGTTGTTTTTTTCACCCATCGTTTTTTTCCGACCTATCGCACGATTTTTGCAGTCTGCAGAGGATGTCATCCATAAAATTTACTTGCTGTGGCCTAATAAGAAAACAATGGGATATCAAAATGCCAATTCAGCAAGGTGAAATACCTTAAGCTCTATTTAGTAAGAATATTCCTACAGTTGGCAGTTTGCAAGCTACATGTATACTGCTAGCTATTTCAAGAATATTTTTTGGTATGTACAGTATGTTTTATTAGAACATTTCCATACCACAGGTTGAGGTAGTGTGGCATTCCTAATCCCTTAGGAGCAAGGAAAGAAACATGAGAAATGTTTAATATAAGAATACATGAACAATCTCACTTCCTAGTACATGTACTACATTGTTCTGAAGTATAGTACCCAATAGGTTTACTCATTACTTGAAGTGAAATGTAACATACAATGTACAAAAATTAAATACACATTAAATACAAGGTTAATGTCTAAATGGATTTTATGTGTGCGAAAAGTTTCCTATATGCAAGACCACATATGCCTGTCATTGGAGGTGATGTTTCAACTGTTACAACCTATGTCTGCAAGATTGTTTCTGAATGGGGATGGTCTGATGGGCTACAACTTGTGTGCTAGGGTGATATCTAAACTATGTCACCTAATCAGATTCCTCCACACTTACCTGACATATTCATCACCACCAGTCTTCCTAAAGCAGGGTGCCAGTTGAGAACTCCTCTCCTCTCCAGATGTTGTTGTGTTGTCCCATCCAACAGGTCTGCCATCACATGCCAGATGTCTGCACATGCCACATTTGCAGGGAGCCTCAGGGTATAGCGGTGTATTCCTCCGAAGTAAATTGACTCTCTGTCGACGTCATCTTTTACAAGAGACTGAATTCTGTCTGACTTTTGCAGGTTAAAGGATGCCAAAGATGTTGCTCGCACCATTTTGTTATAATTTCATCTCTAACCAAGTAAATGTTACAAATCTGACCTTTGGTATTGGAAGCTGTTTTATCTGGAGACTGTTCTGTCAAATTGTCCAAATTTAGCTGTAAAATGGAAAGAGAACAAAGTAATTAGTAACCAACTCAAACTTCAATTTTAAGTAATTACATCACAGACTGTCACACTAATTTTCCAATGTTTGCATCATCTTTGACATTCGTCCATTAATCAATTCAAATACAAATGAGCAAAAATCTGGGCAGCCAAACATCTGCTTGGAGATATATTGCAACATGAAGAAAAAGTTACTTGTTGACCAAAGAATTTTGTAAACCTTGATTTAACAAAACATATACTTAGGGCTTATGTCCTCCACTGTAGCTAGTACTCTCAAAATTAGTTTAGCACATCAAAAGTGTTACTACTGTTAGGACAACAGTCAATGACTTTATTCTCTGA
>NC_049987.1:21422557-21427190 GCF_000003815.2 Branchiostoma floridae | reverse complement strand
ACCAATAGTAGGCTCCATTTTCCCCATAGCCCAGGTCCCATATGGACCCGCATCCGGAGTATAGGTGTTCTTAGGGTTATATCTTGTCAATCATTAGTGAGTAGAGGATCTTATACTCCTAGGAACAAGAGCTACCAAACTGTCGGGCAGTGGTAATTGTAGGGCCAGCCGCTAGGGGCATGATTTTAGTCAGGCTAATTATAGGTTAAAGGGTTCAGAAAGCAGGAAGAGCAAGAATTCGGCCTGGCCAGCAAGAAAACAGGTTGAACGAACTAAAACTGGATCTCGTCTGTGGGCTACTATATAATGTAATGCGCCCTCCGAAACTGAGTCGTCACGGCTAGATATATGACAATGTCTAAGTGATAATGATATAAATGACCTGCTTTCCTTTGTTGTACATATACAATGTCATATTAAAGGCCGGTTGACCGAATGAACGACGGCATCCACCCTCGGACAGTTCATCAATGTGTGTATGTCTTCCACCTCCTCAACCCAATGAATTTACAACAAGAGTTCGGAGACCACATATCTCCATGAAATACTAGTATCCTGATTATGCAAATGTCTTCTATGTATAGTTGTATACATAATCTAGATTCTATGGTTGGTTATGTTCACCTTTGAATAACTGTAATACACCCATCACACTGTGTTGATAGTCTGACAATCATTTAACATTTAGAGGAATTATTGCACTTTTATGTATGCAAATTAAGCACATATTTGCATAATTGTTATCTGTTTATGTTACACCAGCCACAAACTATGTTACATGTATTTGAGTCCTATAATGAAAAACACTACAATTATAGATTTTTCCTCATGAAATATTCAAATCAAGTATCAATTTGTTAATTCACAATTCATCGTTTACATCTCTGTCCAAACTACTTGCATAGTAGATATCATGGAAATCCATCAATCCTTAAGTTTGTTATTCCCCTTGGAAGATTGACAGAAATGCCCCTGCAGTTCCATAGCAAGCTGTTAGGGGGCCCAAACATACACCACTTCTTCCTTACACCACAAGCTATCTGCAACCAAATAATCAAGACCATAGCACGTCCAGGTCAAAAGACAAAAAAAACAGAAGTTATGATGCAGTAACAAGGTCGAATACGAGGAGGCCAAAATTCATTTTGACATTCGTTTTCCCAACATCTACCCACATATCAAATATCGTAATCCACCCAGAGGTTATTGACTTATGCTGACTACAAAAATCCAGAAACACAGACACTCCCAAAACTATATCTCCATTTTTCATGGAAATAAACAAATGAGTTCTGAGATGTCATACCTCCATAGAATATCCAGTGCATTTTTAAATTTTATTCAGATGTCTTCTACATCTACATAATCCATGCATGGAGACATTAAGTTAACATTTATGGACGCAAAATTTCATAATATGACACATGCCATAGATATGAAATTTTGCGTCAACCATGTCCTAACCGTTTCCTAACCATCTCCAATAGTCTACACATTCTCAGTAGAATTCGCCATTACTATTGTGAATTTGTATAATCTATATCTATAATTCTTACAATGTTCCTTTCCTTCTTAATCATAAAGGTCACATGATTGAATAGCCCTATCATGGACCGCATTGGGTTTATTAGCTTTCCTCATTAATCATGCGTTATGTGTTAGATCATGATCGTGTTAACTTCATACCAAAAACCTAAAATCAGTGAACTGTTTTATATATGGCCTGGGTGAGTAAACAGGCAGCCAAATATGGGCGTAGGTGGTCGACCCCATGTCATGTTTGATACCATGCCCATGAGTCCTCCAAAGCCTCATTTGCACAGCAACAAAGTTACGGTTTTTCCGAAATCCCAGCAACAAATGTACAGGGCCGGGACTGTCTGTCAATTGTTTAAAAAAATGGTGAAAAAAATTCTTATTGACAGGCTTAACCTATCAATAGACTAGTGCGGGAAGTTCTTGTTGACAGGCTAGCACAAATGAAACACACTGGAGCCTGGAGGCGAGTAGGCTTTGGAACAGTTGGTGGTGGAACCCCACTGTTGCAGGTGTAACATTACGTCCGACAAATAAAAGACTGGCGTAGTTACGTAGTACTTCATATACAGGCTCAGGTAGCACAAAAATACTATCTAACCTTGTCTTTAGGTCCCGCCAGAGAATGTCAGTGATTGCCACTGTGTTGCACATCCACGTTAGTTGAAACTGGGGCGTTACGGACATGTAACGCGATGTTGTATTAGAGCATCCGATCCAGATTATTTTTCCGCCCCACTTCCGGGAGCTGGAGCTTCGGTGTTGCTCACCCGGCCAGGACAGGGCTAACGTTGCTTTGTCCCTCAGTCCAAGGAGGTTGAGTACAGTACTTCCATCTTCAAGATTTAACAAGATTTTAGTACCATACTAAACTCTAGCATGCACGGGGACACGGAAATGCAACACATGCGAAAAGGAGAACTGATTACGACTTTTGTGTGACGTGCCGGCCGGCTGGGGGGGAATCCCATTTCTCATTTGGAATATTCTAATGAAAGGGGTGTTCTTTTAATTTCGTACACAGTATTATGTTCGCATTTATCAATATATCCCATGCCATTGTCATTATACCAGCTATTACCATAGCTTCTATGATTATTATGATTTGTAATACTCTGTGATAAATCAATCATTTATTTTTAGAGTACTTTTAAACGCAAACGTGTGCTATATGGAGGGCGGTACCCTCCCAAGTTGGACTATCCCGTCTTCAGTGCGGGCACTGCCAAAGTCAATAAGAGGTGTTGTTCCCGAGCATAATTTCTATCAAAGGACTACCAATATATAATGATTATAGTATATCCGATTGCAATATATATTAAGTATAAATGTATGCTGCATATGTCAAAATGGGTAGTGCAAATTAACGGAATTAGCCAACTAGATTCTTTATAGCAAGGAGTGGCCACCTGCGCACGATATATATTTAGAGTCGTCCATCCTGTACGTCATTTAATATATGCACAAAGTACTAAAAGAGACAAAATCCATACGATATGGACAACAAATTCCTTCGTATGCTCCACTTGTGGCATACTGTGTAAGATCAGAACCGGCTAGTTGCACACAGCAGAGTCCACCGGAACTGAACGTCCGTCACTCAGGATGAAAGATGAAAAGGAACGGACTTTGGACTACCCCATATGAGCTCACAGGGTCCACCTCCTCCTTGGGGCCCATGGGTAGGGTGAAAGGACCGATCTGGTGACAGGGGTATTTTTGATAGAGGATTCTGGATATAAAACGATTAACGTTGCTGGCAGTATTTAAACGTATGTTGCATTCCAAATAAGATATCTGTGTATTGCTACGGACTTGTCCATACATGTACTATCTTTTGAATCTCAATTCAACGAGATCTTTGTCAAACCGGTTGTAGTAAAATCCCCAGTTGGCCCATCATGATCGACATAGCGGAATTTTGGCGCGAAACTTCTATTTTGCATATTTGCATCCCAGCAACATTCATCTTAGAGGGGAGGAGCAACTTCTACCATCGTTACAACAAGGAGTTTTGCCTCATTGGTTACAGCCCCGCGGTCAACATTATTGACAGCGGACTCGGCCAATAGCGTAGAAGAAGCGGGGGAACGTCATCCCAGACACAGTATAAAAACATCAACATCGCCCCGACCGTCAGCTGCAAGCGGTTCCAGGTCACAAGCGTGAAACCCACGTTGTGCTGAAGCGAGGCCCTGCGCCCATGTGTTAGTTTCGTTTCAGTTTCAAAATATCGGGTGATAAACAAGAGAAGCCCAATGCAACTGGTGTTGTCCGTGTAGACAGATGACGATTTGTTACAACTCTGTGGATTGGATTATCCGTAAGTTTTGGCTGTCCGTCGCGATGGACCCACAACCGACGGGCATACGGTAGTGCCGGGCCGCTGACGGGTGGGGTCCCGTACGGTCGGCAAGATTGCCGAAGCTCTCCGCCGACCAGGCCCGCTACCGACTACCGCTGTCCGCCAAACTGACGAGTCAGTGAACCGGTGAGGTGAGGAATTTTTATTTTCTATGTACGTTTGTATCAATGTAGCCATCTTTCATCGAGGGAGCGACAGCTAATGGGGGCGGGCTTGTGTATTTGCCGATCACCGAAGGTGCCCTGAAAGCTGGGCGGTCGGGGTCGCTGTCTCCACCGATCAAACTAGAACCATGCGCCCCGGCCATATGGTAACCTCAGATAAGGAGCGTTTTTGCATGTAACTGGAGAAAACATGTGACAACGTGTTTCATGTATACAAAATTTATAATTATGGCGGTCTTCATGGATGTAGAACTTGAATATCGTTAGCAGAGGGTCAGGGTTAGCAGAGGGTTAGGGTTAGGGTAACTCAGGGTTAGGGTAACCGTCAGGATTAGGATTAGGGTCAGTTAGGGTTAGGGTTAAATAGGGTTAGGGTTAGCAGAGGGTTAGGGTAACTGTCAGGGTTAGGGTTATTTAGGGTTAGGCTTTGGGTTAGCAGAGGGGTAGGGTTAGCAGAGGGTTAGGGTTAGGGTAACTGTCAGGGTTAGGGTTAGGTTACATGGTTAGGGTTAGCAGGGTTAGGATTAGCATAGGGTTAGTCTCCCCATTCAATGAACGATATTTTCGT
>NC_049987.1:21419071-21422457 GCF_000003815.2 Branchiostoma floridae | reverse complement strand
ATTATAAATGTATTGGTCAACTTTTTTTTTATTTGACATTGTTGGGTCAACTTCATTGTTTCTAGCACACAATGCATGGCCTATTCGGTCATTCTGACCTTGGTACATGTAACGTTAAGTGCCTAATTGATATCAGCCGTACAGCTTGAGCTATGGATCAGACAGTCTGATACGAGAATGACAGTCTAGATCTCTGCCATGTGCACATATAGGGCACATCTCTAAACTTACTCGGGTCTGTTGCAAAGTTCTTTTCTTTGGATCCAATTTTCTTCAACTGTGTATACTAGTCTCCAAGAGACCCTACGGTGCCTTCAAAATAGTATCAAAGCTGGCAAGGGACTTAGTATAGCGGCACCCGTTTGACTCCCTTTGGCCGGCTATACTTCTTTGCCAGCTTTGATACTACCTCTAAGGCACTGTAGGGACTGCTTGGAGACTACTATGTACATCAGTCTGGCTTCTCCCGGTCTTACTGCTGCCTGGACAGTGTGCATCTCCTGCTGGCCCTGTCTTTGGCTAGGTCCTCCCAGAATTCAATATCAAGAGACTTCAAGTCCCTCTTGCAGACATCTTTATTGCAGGCCTCTGGCACACAATAAAGGTTTAAGAAATACTGCCAAATCCTGTGACAAGTATATATAGGCAGATCATAGAGTACAGTACAGTCACTTTTTTGTCATTTGAGAAATCATACTGAGTACATGTAACATTATGCTGTTTAACTGTTTAGCGCAATTGTTTTGTTTCCTTTTTTTAATGGCTGAAGTATTCTTTGGTCACCAAATATGTTACAGTAAAGTCACTTTTTTGTCATTTGATAAATCATACTGAATACATGTTGCAATTGTTTTGTTTGCTTTTTTTAAAAGGTTTAGGTAGTCTTTGGGCACCAAATATAATTTAGTTCCATGGATAGGCAACATTCAATTTGGTAGTCTGGTCTAGTGTTATCAAGAAGATGATGAAAGACAAAATTTGGATTAGAAAGCTAAAAGAATAATTTTATTTGTACTGTACAAATAAAATTATGCTTTTGACTTTCTCATTCAAATTTTGTACTAATGCAGAATGATGAGATAAAATCTTATATTCTTGCTGTATTTCAAGCAACTTTTGCATATTAGAAACAAAATTTGCAGACAGAATTTGTGTGAGTAATCCCTGTACATATCAGCTGTCTACAGGTATTACTGGACCAGGTATGCAGGTTTGGGCCTGGTTTACAGCACCCTCTATTGATGTACTGATGAACTGCACTTTAGAATATTTGTTTTCTAGTGACACATTTATCTAGGTCTACTCAAGCTCCTTTTTCTACATAAAAAGGCCTGGTAGAAATATAGTAATAGCATTTTCCAGATTGACATTTAATTGCATTTACGTAGACAATGCAATGTCTAGGTAAAAATAAAACGGTAATTGTTTTATTATCACCTAGACACACCAAGAATCTCCTGATGTTAAGTTCAACTTTTCTACTAGGCCTTTTTATGTAGACCAAGGAGCTTGAGTAGACCTCGATAAATGTGCCCCTAGAAAACAAAATGTTCTGATATGTGCAGTTCAGCTGTGCAGCAATAGGGGGTGCTGTGAACTGATGATTGTAAATCTGAAACTTCCATTGTCTAACACTCATGTCACAGCAACTGCAAAGAGAAATGTTTTCCAAGTTAACTAATTATGTGTATTTATGTCTCCATTGCCAAATCTAATGAATACATATCCCAGTTTATAGTCCATTAATGTCTGTCAGGCGAGAGCTAGACGTGCTTGCAGGTAGATGTGGAGGCTTGATGGCAGCCTACTAGATGCCTCTTTGGGTTGGCACGATTTAAGTTTAGGAGATGAAGATTGATAAATAAATGATATATGCCACACATATAGTAATAATTGTCTTATATTACATCTGTACAGTCACATATTTTTCCTCTCTTTTCATAAATGGTAGCATTTAAGTGATACCTTATATTAGTGGAACACACATAAACGACAATGAACAAATAGAAGGTTGACACCATTTATTGAAGCCCAAATGAAACATGCTGCAGCAAAGGCAATATCTCTGCAGTTTTGTTCATACCTTAAGTAATCCAAGTGAAGAATTGCCAATTGTAGACTTTCCTAATCACCACATTAAACATAAGTCATAATTTTGTGAAATTCAACCTTCTCCTTGCCTGCAGACAGAAGGTTGGATTCAAAGTTGGAAAATACCATCATTTTCCTTTTAGATGGTCTAGATTGGCAACACTTCATCTATACATTTACCCTGCAACCATCCTGTAACTTGCGAATGAAAAACGGTATGATAATTTGTTGCAATGATTGCATACAAGAAAATAACTGAGTTTTTTTATTTACTTCAATAAATTATATTATAGTGTACCTTCACAATGACTGATTTTAGGCCTGATTGATCTTAGCCTACCCCCAAAACACAAAAAAAAACTCTTTTTTTTCTTTCTAAGATGGGCAATACATCCAAGTCAGAGGACTGGTACAAACAGATCTGTCAAGCAAGAATATTATGTACTGTGTGATGTCCTTGGATTAAGTAATATGGCCCTTTCGTAAAACCCATTAATATGGCCCTTCGTACAATGCTGTACCTTTGCAACTGTAATGGAATTGTTAACAAATGGCTGGCTCATGACTTAACCTTTTTTGTTTGATCTCATCTCAATGTCATTTAGGTTTGCAAGAGGATGTTTGTTACCAGCCCAAGACTGGATGGCATATAATTGGTAAGTGATTGCATTCTCTTTTTTGGCATTTTTATTAAGATATTTCAAACAAGCTGCTTAACTTAATAATACTCCTTATAACAGATCTAGTTAAGGTTGAGTATATCTAACGAAATATGATTTTTAAGTATATCTAATGAAATAAGATTTTACTTCAACAGAAAGATCAAAATATGCATTGATTGACCAGCCTGTATACAATGTATGGATACTGTAAGCATTCACTGATGTTGAATCATTGCTATACAGTTGAGCTTAGCAATTTTCCTCTGAGTCAGTTGAATATGTTGAATGATAGACAACTGTCATAGGGTATGAATCCAACTATTGAAGATATATGACCAATGTTGTTAGAACTATCCTGGGTACCATCCTACTCCTTGCAATTTGCACTCACTGGCCTATGAAATCTTTTTTTTTTTTGCACTGCGAGTACAAGGGGCCCGGATAGAAATAGCATGGTACCCAGGCAAGTAACAACTGCATGACATTGTACATCTAGATATTGTGAAGTACATTGTATTAATGTCACAATGAGGTGATTCAACAGTAGTACTGTGGCTAGTGAATCAAGGAGGTTATATAGAGATAACCTCCTTGAGTGAATCCACTTCTAAAACATGTATCTTTTCAAAGATG
>NC_049987.1:21403914-21418971 GCF_000003815.2 Branchiostoma floridae | reverse complement strand
CTTAATGACACATTACATACTTATTATTGTATAACAAAATATATCAATCATCATCCAAAAATACCTTTTCAAGTTGGAATGATTTAACATCATAACAATAAATTTCCAAAGGGAATTATACCATCTGCTCTGCATCATTATTTATAATTGCTGGATAAATTTCTTCACATAAAACACCCATACAATATACAATAGTCTTCAATGTCAAAACCCTGCACCATTGTGTACTTTCACCGTTTCAGTAAAAATCTAATACAGAACCATTTGAACATTGAATATACCTCAATGTAGTACACATTATATCTACAGCAGCAGCTGCTAATGGCCACACCAAGTTCTTTACAGATTTATTAGTTTGGACAGTAGGACAAAAAGGAACTTCAAAGTAAAAAAAAAGATTGAGTAATAAAGACACAGAATATGATGCACATACAGGCCTTTCCAAACATGGAAATGGCAGAGTTAATCTGAACTTAATCAAGGTGCTTTGACAACAATTGATGGACATTATACTTATGTTAGTTGCCAGAAACCAACATAAGATTATACATAAGTTTGATGCAGAAGTCAAACATAGAGTAGGCCAGAAATTTAAAAAAGTGATGTGTGTTTGTGTGCATGCAGTTATTGAACTTTGTTCTTTGCAGTGTTTGTGTGTATGTAATATGTGTGTGTATGTGTATGTATGTGTGTGGGGGTGCGCGCGTGCATGTGTATGTATGTGTGTGTATTAGCAGGTCCAAAGATCAACTTTACAAAAGTTTAATTGGTGTGACTGTGGCCTATATGGTAAATCTGGTAATCCGCATCAATAGAAGCACTATGTCCCAATATTATACAGAATATTCACTTTGAACAACCTTGCAGTCAAATCAGAATTGTTTTCCAGAAATCATGTCGTAAGCCATTCCAAGAATATAATGATACAATTGAATTATTTCATTGTGGAATCAAGAAAGCTGATGGAAAGATAACGTAGAAAAATAACCTATCATCAGAAGCAGCTTCTTTGCAGCAGGCATGAAACATTATCATGAAAATAGTTAAAATGTTAACATCTGTGAAAATCACAAATTGCAAGTGCAAAATCACAAGTTTTCTTACACATACAAAATGGCAGTGTATGAAAGATCAAAAGAATCTTAGCCTGTGAAGCTCAGACTCAGCTGGACACTGCTTGGGGGCCGACAGATAGTTGGGAAACTGCTATAAACGCGATTAACTATAATGGCTAATAGAATCAGTGGTATATTGATTAGTGTTGGAAAGGCACAGGTGAATTTTGCTGCTTTCGTGATCTTCAGACAAAGTGATTTTCTAAATTAGGTGGATAGCACAAACATGTATGTGTGTGTATAAGAAAGGTTATTTTGTTTGTAGAGTTAGTGACTTCTATGAAATTGAAGTACAAATGGCTATACTGTGCAGTACAGCCTTGAAGAATTACAATTATATAATAAGATGTAATCAGTACAACAGCACAACCTCAGCTTACTTTCCTCCAAAGTACTCTAAGAGTACAAACCTCCACCATTGGCAGGTGATGTAATTTTGTGCGGAACACAGCCATTAACTCTTGACATAATCTATCTTGAATATATACTATGTACACATCTTCTAATTCACAAAATTTTCCCTTCACATCATCAAAAATAGGTTTCTACTTTTGGCAAGTGATCTAGGAAAAATACTGGCTTCTATCAGAGGTAAATTAACTTTTCAGATCAGGGCTCGATCAAGGCACAGATCCAATATTACCTGCACCAACCTGCATATACAGGTGGTATTTCAAGCCCTGCAGATGTATTGAAGATATATATATATATCAACAACTTACAGTATAATTGGCACAGCCATAGGACTAAGTTTTGAACAACTCACACCAGGAAATAATGACAAGTTTGGTAAGTTCTTTTAAAGTGCTAAAGGTATAGCTCTCTTCAAATACGAGACATCTATTGAACACCTTATCTGAGGGCTATCCCTAGTTGAAACAAGACACTCAATTTCACCTGAGGGAAGAGAGGAAATTCATGTTCCTTTCCCAAGGGGTACAACATAGGCCATGTTGTTTGAACCAAGAACTTCTTGACTCAAGCAAAACTCGTCACACATCATTATGCCACACGAGGCCACACATCTACATGTAAAACTATGCAAAATATTCTAAAATCAAGTAATAATTATTAACATGTTCTATTTTTTTCATTTTTTTCTTTTATGGTTTTTTTATCAACACCTTTTTTTCATGTTTTTTTCTTTACGTTTTTTTGTCAACAGTTGTCAACCAATTGTCTCCAATCCTTGACAATGTTGTATTTTTCTTTTCACTTTTTTTTGTTTCCATTTTTTTGTTTTATCATTATTGTAATCAGGGCTCCAGCCAGCGTCTGTTTTTCCGTCAATTGACGGAAATTTGCTGCGTCTGACGGAAAAATTTTAAAACCAATCCGTCAACCTTGACGGACAAAAATCCTTGGTGGAAGCTACAGGCGGCTTGGGGACGCCGTCCACGACCGTAAAAGCCACACACTGTTTGTTTTGCTATTGTTATGATTGTTGACAATATGTGTCGGCGCCCTTTCGCATACGATAATCTCATTAAAACCCGTTTTTCCAGGTCTCATTTCCGTCTTTCTAAATAATTTTTGAGGTTTTCGCGACGATTGTAATTGGCTGACGGAAAAAAATTCGAGCTGGCTAAAGCCCTGATTGTAATGCTCACTGGCCACTGCAATTTCACAGAATATTTCTGAACGATCAGCTGATTAGCATGACATTCATTATGTATCATAATTTAGCAAATAGTGCAAGCATACAAGTGTGCATGCTTTTGTGCTTGATTTAAGTGCATACATATACCATATTCTCTTCACTTTTTAAACTTTTCAAATCCCAGAGCCTCAACAAACAGCCAGTGGAAACCACCTAGTATGTAGTAACTTTGCAGAACAGTCACTTTTGGCAGTGCTGGTATGATCACCTGTCAACTAATCATCACATAATATTCCCTCTGGATACATAGCACTTCTTCATAAATGTGTTAAATGTTCAAAGATAAAGTTGGGTTCAATTCTTCAAAGTTGTTCTTTGTAGTTATACGTGTGTCTTCACCGCAACAGGTGCCCCCAAAACATGTTGTCACGATGCTGTAAATTGTAATGTTACAATGTATAGCACATACATGTAACATTAGCACGTAGACAAGGGGGAAAAGGCATGGAGAAGACAGATAAAAATCTTAGTTGCAGTTTTGAGTTTGTGGTTACCAGGAAAACTTCAAACATAAAACCACCGCAAACATTTCTGTATTACAATATTCACAGACTCACTCACTATCCAGTGTAGCATCCGTTGTTCCCTGTCTTGGAAGTGTTGAAAGTTGCGGGATGCCATTTAGGTCTGATTGCTGCTCTCCAACTGCCTCTGACAAGGGGGTTGGCTTTTTGCAAGTTCAGTTTTCGAATAACTTCCTTGACATTGTCTACCCATCTCCTCTTGAGGCGACCACGAGGGTTCACAAAATAGTTAAAGAAGAATTTGTACAGTCTCAAACCCAATCTTAACATTAGGACTACCAGGCTGAGTATAATGTTCATACTTGGGGCAGACTGGTGACCCTACTGTGGCCCATGTGGTGCCGCTGCTCCTGATGGTGCACTCTGCCCGCTAGAACCGGCTGGTCTCGATGCTGAGTGTGATCCTCGAGCCCTCAGATTACTCGACTGTTGTTCTCCTGGGGCACTGAAAAATGGAGACTGAGACTGTGTATCGAACCCACTCCTTCCACTGGGCTGGGAACCATCTGGGGAGGGGTAGTGGTGGTGGTGGACATGCAGATTGTGAATGTCACCATGGAAATTTAGTGACATAGTTCCAGATGAAGAGATAGAGGATGGCGGTTGGCCATACGAGTTGGACTGATGAGATGTGTTGTTTGTGGAACTCTGTGGGCCAAACTGTTGCTGTCCCTGTTGAGGGTTCCCACTTGGTGCATGCACACTGCAGTAGTAGCCGTTGTCTCTTGTGCCATTCCTCTTGCAGCCCTTTGTTAAACATCTCCTCCCATCTGGCTGCTGTGTGTAGAATCTGTCTGCAGACTGACCAGCTGGCGGACCAAGAGACCAGGTTCCCATGGAGGGGCTGGGGGTATTGGAGTCTCTCACACCTGAGAAACATAAAATTTACATAATTCTTAATACAAGCAAAGTCCTGATGAAAGTCTGACAAGTCCTGTTGTGTTACCGTTAACTGCTTGTACATGTATGTGGAGATTGTGGGCAGTGGAGTATTTCATTTTCTGCTTAAAAGTTTCTCATTTCTACTGAGATTGATCAGAGAGATATGAACTTTTGAACTACAAAATCTGTACAACTCACCCCCATTGGCAGAATTGCTCTGCACTGAACTTCTGTTCTTCCTGTCGAGATGTGAGTTGCACGTGGGACAAAGAGCCTCATTTATCCTGTCATCAACAAACCCTTTACATCTTGGAGCTTTGCATCTCTGCTTTGAAGATTTTCCATTTCCTCTTGCAGCAGAAGCAGCCTTTGTTTCAGTTTGCTTGGAAATGTTCTTTGATGCATTAGAGCTGCCCCCATCACTACTGTTGGCTGCTTGCCTCTGTTGGACCCTGACTGTTTCTGCATCCTGCTCTCTGCTCCAACAGTTCACACAAAAACCATCTGCACTCGGTAGTGCTAGTTGAGTACAACCCGGTGTTCTGCATATTCCTTCTGGATTCGAGTCTTGAACAGAATCAGGCACTTGTAGTTGGGAAGACACGTTTCTGCCATGGGTTTCTGTCAGCCTGGATGGTTCCTCTGGAGTTGACTGCATAGAAGCCCTGGCGACTTTACTTGGCAGGGTTTCAGGACTGTAACTTTGGTTTGGCATTTGTGCCGCAGAACGCTGTTGCACCAAGGATGATGTAGAAGTGGTCTGAGGCCTCCTTGGGTTTGGTTTTGTCGGCTGTGCTGCTTTTCTCTTGTGCTTCTGGTTAACTGCCCTACCAATATGTATAGTTGTGCCTGCCCTAGAGGTGCTGCCCTGCCGAGATGTCAAACTCTCTCTCCTCTCTCTCCTCTTCTCTGCTGAGTTCTTCCTGTGGCACTTAGCACAGTACCCTCCATTCTGGGGACAGGGGGAGCCTTTGCACTCTGGATTCTTACAAGTTGGTTTTCTGGGTGGAGTAGAGAAAAGTTTTGGTTTTGGTGTGGAAGGCCGGATTAGAGGTCCAGGATTACTTTTCACTGCTGCAGCATAACTTGGCCTTGAAGCTGCACTCACAGATCCGTCATTTTGAGAGTTCTCATTTCTATCATTTGGGATACTGTGAATGTCTTGCATAGTCATGCCAGCACAGTGCTGACTTTCCTCACTTGCTACATGTTCCTGTAATCTTCCAGTGTCTGCTCCATGTAAAGGATTGGCCATGTTCCCTTGTGATGACAATGGTGGTGCAGATGCCCTTGGTTGGACCGATGAGCTGCCAGAAGGTCTTGCTATGGTATGTTGTGATTGTCCAAAGTTTTCTTCGTTTGGTAAGATAGCAACATTCTCTTGCAAAGGCAATGGTGGTACAGTTGCTGCTGCATAGTCAGTTGGTGCCAATCTCAACTGTTCCGAGTTCACCACTGTGGCAGTTTGCACCCCTTGACGAAGCTTCATCCTCAGGAAGCTCTCTTCCAGTGGACTGTGACTGGCTTGTGGTCCATCCAGATCCTCCGTACATGGTACAGGCATGCTTTCAGATGTGTTGTCAACAGGCCTTTTAGATGTAGCTTTTGCCAGAGGACGTACAACACTGACTGGCTTCTGAAATGAAGACAGGTCAGGAGAGGCATTCCTTTGCTGGGGAGTTTCATGCTCAACTAAGTCCTTAAAGAGGTTCAGATGATCTGGAATAGGAGTGATGTCAAGTGCAGCAAGCAGGGTGTTGTCGCTACTGTCATCAGCTGGAATGATGTTGAAATACTCAGCCAGCAAATCTCTACCCTCCTCTTTAGGGAGAACGTATTGAACTGGCAGCCTCTCCCCATTCTGCCTCATCAAGGAGATGGTCTGTGGTGGATGCTGGGTAGATGGAGATGCACCATTCTGTGGGGGTGTCTGGGTGGTCAGCAGAGGAGTGAAGTGCTGGTTGTTGTAGCCCAGAAGAATCGGGGAGCGGACACATTCTGCTGGAGTATGGAGAAGAGGAAGGTAGATGCCCCCAAATGGGATCGGTGCCCAAGAGTTGCCTTCATCATCTCGGACTGAGGTGTCTGCAAAGACCACGATGGGACGGCGCAAGATGTTGGCAAGGACGAAGATGTGGAACTCTTCAAGCGGCCTGTACCTGGTCTGGTTGGGTTCACTTTCGTTTGGAGCTGCAGAGGCCATCTGAACCATGGTGGTCCATTCTCCATTCCACTGCTGCAAGGTAAGGTTGGCTGTAAGTGCTTTAAAGATAACTAGTGATGTGTTGTGTACTAAGTGTGTGTGTAAAAATAAACATAAAAAAATTTACATTGCTCCGATATCTATCTAAATTTGTGTCATATGGATGTCACAACGTGGATGCAGACTCCTACTTTTAACAAAATGACTTCAGGGCCTGAAACAATGCCGAAATGTATTAAGCAAGCTACAGATTTGACTGGATGGGACAGTATTCCTTTTTTTTTTTAAATCATAACATTAGCACAACCTTTGAAACATATTGTTCTATGATAAAAAGACTGAATAGCAGTTCTGTCAAAATTTTAATCCTTTGAGAGACAACAACATAAGAGAACAGCATGCTTGTCTACAGAACTTTAAACATACCCCTGGGGCATAGTCGACTCCACCAATGGGAACCCCTGGCACCACTGCATCTCTGGCTCTCCTCTGATGGGCCCAACGCTCCCTCAGTGCACCCCCATCCTCCTGCATGGTGCAGTCCAAGTACCTCCTCAAAGACAACTTCTTGTCTTGAACCCCCCACATGTACAGGGAGACGGCATGGGGCAGGCAGTTCCCATCACCTGCAGAAATTCAGTCAAAATTGAGCCAATACAAATGTCAGGGTAGAGATTAGTTTCTGGCAGCATTATATATTGCTGATTATAGTGATAGAAATCCTTTATCGACAGAGACTTCAATCAGGATGCTACTTGCTAGGAAAGTGTTAGGGTGGTGTCCCCTTCATAAATCCTAAATCTTTGTTTTGATATTTGGTATGTGGTTAGGTCTTCATGCCCGTAGCCAGGGGGGGTTCGGAAGAACCCCCCCACACGCTGAAAAGGTCCGCTTTTTCATGCATGAAGGTCCACTTTTTCATGTCCAAGAATTTTCTTCAAAGGCATGACTGATTTTCAATTTTTACTTATAGACATTTCATTCAATCTTAGTGAGTCTATCAGCAAAATTTGCCCAAGAAAGTGCAGGAAATGGCTTTTCAGAGGGTCCAGATTTCAAAATTTCCCCGGACCTCCATTCAGTCCATTGCGATGCCTCGCGCCTTTGGTGTCAGACATGGTGAAAATAACTGCCTTATGCCAAAAGCCTTGTGTATTTTGATAGAAATCCCATTAAACTTAGCCAGCAAATTTTGCCCGTCAAAATGCAGGAAACGGTGTTTCAGAGGGTCAATATTTTAAAATTTTCCGGGGGAGCATGCCCCCGGACCCCCCTAGGCAGCTCACGCCTTCGGCGTGAGTCTCGCGCCTGCGGCGCTCGATGGTCCCACAAGTACTAAAAAGAACCCCCTCAACCAAAATCCTGGCTACGGGCATGGTCTTGACAAGATCTGGAAATGATTAGATTTTGGGGTAGCTAGTGGCTTGTTACGGTACTGCACTGGAATTTCTGGTTTGACATCTTGTGTTCTGGACATGCTAATGTGATATTTGAGTGGTAGATATATATAGCTCTTGGGGTGGAGAGTTTGTAACACAAGATAAGACTGTCAGCTTCTGTTATTTGGGTAGAGAAGATGATCAACTCATACAATCAATGTAAATAAGGACCTTATTTGTATAATTAATGAGAATGGCTTGTTACGGTACTGCACTGGAATTTCTGGTCTGACATCTTGTGTTCTGGACATGCTAATGTGATATTTGAGTGGTAGATATACTAGTATATAGCTCTTGGGGTGGAGAGTTTGTAACACAAGATAAGACTGTCAGCTTCTGTTATTTGGGTAGAGAAGATGATCAACTCATACAATCAATGTAAATAAGGACCTTATTTGCATAATTAATGAGAATGACATACTGTATATATATTATATACATACTGTATTATACCCGCCTATTCTCTTAGACAAGAGAAGGAGAATAGGCGGGTATAGAAGACAGAACAGAAACTTTCATGGTGATTTTGAGTTCATGGTGAAACTGCATTAAATTTTACAGTATTTCATTTTTTTCTACAGATATAGTTATTGGACTTACCAATAGTTTGCAGTGCAGTGAGGCATTCGTTGATGATGCCAGCCTGCATCAAAAACTGGGTCATGTCAGTGTCAACAAGAGAGCCTGCTGTGGCTGTATGGACTGCTCTGCCACCCTCCTCTTGCGGTAGTTGGCTTGTGTACATGTTCATTTTGATATTTCTCCTTTCTAGTTCTAGTCCTACCCTATGATGGATTCGCGCTGCCTTTTCCATATTTGCAGATGAAAGAGACCCCATGTTCACCATTTTGTTCCCTTGAATGATGTTTTCGAATGACTAAACTGGAGGGGACTACACGTAGCAGGCTGTGGAAGACAGGTGCTGTTTGTAGTCCATCTGCAAAGAAAGGATAAGTTTACAGAAAAGTAATGCAGATTACTAGAATCTCTGTTTACAGTAATCACCAGCAGCTACTAGTACTACTCCAGACTTGATAAATGATCTTGTTTACAACCTCAGTGTACTGTGCACCAGGTATTCTCCACTACAGGAAAGGCTTGCAGTAGTCCTTCAAATCTGGCCAACAGCTTGCCTCCATGGAGCTACCGGTACATGTAGCTTGCAAGGTAATCGCAAGTGAATATAACACACACACACACACACACACACGCATTGTAAGTGTAAGTGTGTATACAATGTGTACATCATAATTGTAAGTGTACAATGTAAGTGTACACAGCACGTGTGTCTGATTGTACACTTACAGTTTATCATTTAGCAATTTAGCAACTATCAGCTTATTCATCTCAAAGATATGGTAGAGAAGAAAGACAAAACAGTTTCACACATGCTACATGTTAATGTACAAACCATAGACATGCAGAAATGTGAGTGTACTTGTCAAGTTGAAAATAAATATTCAAAGGAAAGCATGCTTAAGTTATGACTAATATGCAAATATTAGTTTACATACAGTATTGTTTTACATTTACTAGTATGTCACTTTATCAACAGCAGAAAGTTTTAGATTATTCAGTAAGTGTTGCTTATAACATTAAGTACTTAGTATGCAAACTAGAGTTCCACAACCTCATACCTTCGCCAAATGATTTTAACTTTTACAACTGGTATTTATTTTATTTTTATTTTATTCAGCTTTACCACATTTGTGGAAGGATTGACATAACAGGTGACAATCACCTTTGTAAGATGTCAACCTGGAGATGAGACTGTGGTATTTCATGTGTATTTGTCATTTATTATGCAAGTACTGTAAGGTTCTCATGTGCATAAATCATATTAGTTGATCATCTCCTTTACGCAAAATGATTCAAAAAAGGGTTGACAGATCCACATGGTATGTGGCATGTAGATAGCATACGTGATGCTTGTCATAATCAGATGCAATTAGTAATTATGCAAATAGGAATCAAACTTGCATAATTAACAAGCAAATTTTTCAAACCTGCTCCATTCCATGATTGGATTACTAGTATTTGAACCTGTGACATATGTAACCAACAGAAATTGATAAACATTGATTAAGACTAAATTTGCATAATTGATTAGCAAATGCTATAATTCCATAGTGGTAAATTATAGGAGTGTCATACTTGTGGCATTTGGAAGTTACATGAAGATGAATATTGTTGAATGCATATTATGCAAATGAGGAAATCATTTGCATAAATGATCAGCTACTATTATACAGTCAGCTGTTATTTGGGTGGAGGATGATAACTAAGTATTTGCACGAACCTTATAAAATTTGTACAAATCTTATTGATATGCACTAATCACTATGGAAAACCTATGGCCTTTATGTGATAAGTATGATCACTATGTGACACGCACAACTCTTATGTGATACGCACAAATCTTATGCCAACCGGCCGACCACTATAGTTTCAAAGTTTATTCACTATGTTGGGCGAAGGTATGTTTCTGAGTGTTTCTACCCGTGATATTTTTATTTCAAGGAATGGAATTGACTTATACTGTCACGTAGACGTATTTTTATAAAAAAACCTGTGAGCTACTCTTTTGCCCATTTCAGTTCATCACATTGTATTTTCCCTTTGCCGAAGATCAAGGCTGCCATCTTGAATATCCCGCTCTGTCTTTCACGTGACCCCAGCAGCGGTTGGTCAGTGTGCATAAAGGTTTACCGTTTGTGCGAATCACAAAAGATTCATGCGTGTCACAATAATGTCATAGTGATCCGTATCACCGTTTTCAGAAAATTCATACGTTGTCGCATAGTGATTCATGCGTATCACATAAGATTCGTACAAATTCCATAAGGTTCATGCAAATGCTTAGGCACCCCAAGGAGGTTGGATAAACTAATACAGTTTATGCAAATAAGGACAATACATACATACATTTAATGAGGACCATATTTGTATGATTAAGGAGAAACACATATAATACATCACTGATCTGTCATAAAGGGTGAAACCATTTGGCAAAGGAATGGGGTCATGGGACTCCTGTTCCGAACTAAACTGCAACATTAAACTACGTTTACAGGTCATATCTGGTGACTCCAAGAGTCATTGGATTGGAGAACCTGATCTATAGTATAATACATAAATTCAACCATGTCAGGTTTCCATATAAAGACGGGTAGAGCATAAATATGACACAAAAGATTTTCTGGTAGATATAACGTTAGAGATTGGTCTAATTTATTTCACACATAGCGTTACATGATCATGTACAACTCAACACAGCTATACAACATCGAAGTGGTTGGACGTTTTATAAGCCACGTTTTGATACTAGTAGTAGTCCTAGTAGTCAATAGTAACCAGGGACTGAACTGCTAAGAGGCTTCAAGCTGCCAAGAAGAAGTCAAGTTACCCCACAACCCAGCACAAACGACACACAGATGTTCTGCATAACAGGTGTCAAGTACAGCAAGGACAAGAACTCAGTTCTTGGGTTGGGCAGGAGTATGAATATCACTCCAGCTGGGCAGTGTGCGTTAAGCAAGAAAAATAAAGGGCGTTTCGACAAGAAGTAGTGACGTACGTTAGAGTACCTGAGATACAACTAACCTTGTCTTGAGGTGATCTGAGGTCCCGCCAGGGATGTCAGTGAGTGTCACCTTCTTGTGTATCAACGTAGGTTGAAACTGGGGTGTTACCTACTAACGCGATGTTGTAAGATCATTGCAGGCATGCATGAAATTTATGATTTTTCTGTCCCACTTCCTGGAGTTTCCGTGTTGCTGATCCGGTCGAGGCATGGTGGACGGGGGACAAGGCGTAACGATGCTGGCCCCCGCCGGCCGGCTCCTTGTCCCCCAACGCTCCACAGCAGCGATCGAACAGTTGTTTATAACAGCAGGTACGGGGCCACGCAGATGAATCCCATGCCAAGTTACTTAGTTATAGGCTGTAACAGCTGAAACGTTGGTCGTCACTCCTGCAGTCCTCAGTGCTGCTGGGAAATGAACGTTGAAACGGCGATCGCAGAGCGGAGTTCACAAATATATGCAAATGAACCTTGACGGGCCCGTTAGAAAGTGACGTATCTCCAGGCCACACTGTGTCTCCAGGCGAAGTAAATTTATGAGTGGAGTAGAGTTGGCTCCTTTGCTAGTTCATTGCTCCTGGGCCCATAGCCACTTGTTTCCGAGGTCTACCTTGTCCCCAACGACATGGGACGTACTAGGAAGGTATGGTTGGGCAGCCTGAATAAGTGAATCACTACCAGCAAGATTGTAGCACTCCGCGAGCTCGCTTCTCACGGAAGTTGTAACGTTTATACAGCTCATCTGTTGGTGTTATTCTTGTTGGATACAATCTAAGTTTAAGGACCACCAAACAGAACACTTCCTGATTTGCTGGCTTTTAATTTACAATCTCTGTAACGTTAGTGTTTTACCGCACTATTTCTTTTTCATGTTGTCAGGTCCTGGGTCCTGTATGTGACCGGGGATTCCCCGTGTCATCATGTGACGTCACATGCTCCACCTCCTGATAGCTGAGAAACATTCTTGACATCATGGTGTGTTGACACGAAGCCAGACAACAGGCCGGTCTGACACCACGAGCTTCAACGAGACCGAGTGAGGCTCGAGGGGTATGATAGAGGATTACAGGATTCTGGACATACAGGGATAACTGCTGTTGAAATGTTACATTCCCTCCTGGTTCAAATAAAATATTCATATATCGGTCCCTTATTCTGTGCATTGTTTAGTAACCTTATTTGTACCGTCCTATGAAAAAGAAGCTTTGCCAGTCAGATTGTAGTAAAACCCCTACAGATCGGCATACTAGACCTTCGCGCCAAAATGTTCAGAGGAATTTTGGCGCGAAACTCCTATTTCGCCTATTTTAACATTGTTTATTGTTTATATTACCCAATAATTGTAATAGGCCCATTTCTAGTTCCACTCGTCGTATTTCTCGCGATTTAAGGCGGATAATGGAGTTTGGTAGTGGTCTGCAACACTTTTTAACATAGTGACCCTTAACATTCCGTCTTGATCAAGATTCGAGTTCTCCCTTGCCGGATACCATTCGCGGTGTCTGGGGAGGGATGGGCCAGTTACAGTAATGAGGTTTACCTGCCAATCAGCGTGAGCGTGGAAAGATCGATCATACCTGATGATACCTGATGATCATGTTAGAAGAGGAACGCCTCCCTGCTACAGTATAAAATCATTCAACACGAAATCGCCTGTAGTTGCTGGGCGGATCAAGATTTGGGGTGTGGAACCCACGTTGTGCTGAAGCGAAACCGTGCGCCCATGTGCTAGATTCTGTTTCAAAATATCGTGTGATTAACAAAAGAGTAGCCCAATGCAACTGGTGTTTTCCGTGTAGACAGATGACGCTCTGTTTATACAACTCTGGATTGGATTATTTGTAACTTTTGGACTGTCACGTCGCGATGGGCCGGTAGTGCCGAGCCGGTCGGGCTCCTGTTTCGGCCGGCAAGCCGAAGTTCTCCGCCGACCGGGACAGAAGTGCCCGCTACCTGCAACAGCTGTTCGTTGTGAGTGTCAGGCAACTGGTGCTGTCCGTGGCGCTTACTTGTAGCTCTGGTCTGGATTATCTGTACGTTCGGTTGACTGTCACATCGCAGTGTTGGGAAGAAGTTGGTCAGGCTCGATGTGGACGCACAACTGACGAGTACACGGTTGTGCCGGGCCACCCGCGGGTGCGCGGGGTCCCGTTAGTTACGACCGGCAAGATTGACAAAATTCTCCGCCAACCAGGACAGAAGTGCCGCTACCGCTGTTCGCCAAACCGAGGAGTGAGTGAACCGGTGAGACTTTCTTTTCTATGTACGTTGGTATCAATGTAGCCTTAAGCCCCGGTCACAAAGCGCGTACGATTCCTTGCGATTCCTTCCGATGCGCAGGATAATCGCAGTGCGACGTAAGTCGGAAGAAAATCGGAAGCAATGGTTTAAGTATATAAAGCCGTGGTCACAAAGCGCGTAGTGGATCGTACGATGAGGTCATAAGAGCGTGCCTGTGTCAATCGCAGTGAATCATAGTAAATCGGGGAGCGTCGTATGGCGAAAAATAGAGCTGAAATGGATTTTGAACATGTTCAAAATTTCGCTATCGTCGTAAGGTTTTATTTGCCCCCATAGCAGAGTTCATTACGGCAATTTTTGTCTACTGATGAGGTTATAGATTTATGATTTTTTAGTATGTTGTGATGGTTTCAGTTTTACCTGATATTGTCGATATTGACGAAAAGGGGAAATATATCAGTCGCAACTGCCACAGTCGCAACCAGAGAACAGCGCGTCACGCACAGGTGATGCAGACAATAGTTTGATCGCTTCATGCACGTGAGTTTATAATTAGATCAAATCTCAGGTCTCGTCGGTCTTGGCACTCTTGGGTCAGTTTACCATAATCGTAATAACCATGGGGACAACTCGAACATAAAGGCAGGCTCTATGAGTCGGAAATATATATGATATAATGCTTATCATTTGATTTTTGTATGATGGCATCTTTTTGTTGATAGCATATCATGATACGATCTTCGAAAGAGCCTGACACGTAGAGCCGGCAAGCAGGCCGAGATAACCATACCAGTACTCACGCTTGATTTGAACTTTTGCTTGTAATATTGTTGTCATGGTCTTTTTTAATTTATTTTTACAGTTAAAGATATTATAGGAAGGTATTTAACAGCTACGTCCACATGTTTGTTGGTTAAAGAAGCACAAAAGCGGTCAGACGGCTATACAGAAGAGACACAAGTGAAAAATCGTGCGACGCTGGAAAAATTTTGAACACCATCCGATGCGTTGCGATGGCTTGCGATGGCTTGCGATGCTTACGATTTTGTTGCGATGTACTGCGCTCATCGTACGATATGCGGAATAGTCCATCGCAAGGAATCGTACGCGCTTTGTGACCGGGGCTTTAGCATATTTCGTCGAGGGAGCGGCAGCTAATGGGGCGGGCTTGTGTATTTGCCGATCACCGATGGTGCCCTGAAAGCTGGGCGGTCGGGGTCGCTGTCTCCACCGATCAAACTAGAACCATGCGCCCCGGCCATGGTAACCTGAGGTAAGGAGCGTTTTGCGAGAAAACGTGACAATGCGTTTCATGTATGCAAAACTTATAATTATGGGGCGGCCTTCATGGATGTAGAACTTGAATATCGTGACTTGTCATGTTTGCCGGGAGTGTGCATACGCGAACAA
>NC_049987.1:21400472-21403814 GCF_000003815.2 Branchiostoma floridae | reverse complement strand
AGGCAGTTCTCCGACGCCTCAGGGGACATTACGGATATTGGAGCACGCAGACACACAGTAGAACGTGCAGGCAAAACTTTGTGTGCCATCGGGCTGCGGATTCGCCCTCCGTACTAGCGAGTACGGGCGACGCGCCTGCCCTGTACAGCCTGAACGTTTTCAGAAATACGTGGCCTCCCAAAAAAAACAAATTGCTCGTAGGGCGGGTTGTGCCCTTAGCTTTACATATATCCCTGTGGCTTCGACCGCTAGCTGTGTAGCATTAGCTTTGTTTGTCGGTCTTTGATGTGCATTAACTTAAAGAGAGGTCAACGACCGACAGGATGAGGCAGCCTGCCAGTCTGTCTTTTTAGCTTGCCTTTCGAGTTTTCACCGCCAGAGCATCGGGAGCGATGTAATCTCATCCAACCCCGTAAAAATTCCCCGGACTGCGGACTTCATCAACTGGGCGGGTGGGCTACACTCTCAGCACCGTAGAGATACCGGAAAGCTGCCGATGGAATTATTACCAGGCGCATCAATTTACGTCAGTTTCCAAAAAATAAGACGTTTTGACATACTGTAAATCGTGCAAAGCAGATAAAGAAATGAGATGGCATGTGCCATAGATTGCAAAAACTATATCGGAAAATATATAATGTCATGAAATGCATATGCCAACTTGATTTCCAAGAGCAAAGATCGATCAAGATGTCACGAAAGACAATTAACTAGAGTTCGGGGACCTCATACCTCCATGAAATATTTATTGCTTTTTTTGTGGATGGTATGTATGTTTATAGTCGGTTGTATTTGAGAGTAATGGTCATAAATGTTATGGGAAAGTAGTGGTGTATTTATTTAATGACACAGAGGATGTCCATCTGATTAGTAATCATTAAAATGTGACACTTAATTGTGTAATGTGCGTTTAAGAGGTCGACGGCATATGGTAGCGTGTTGATGTTTGGCATTTAAACTGTCTTAAAGGTTGTCAGCATTATTGAGGTTCGACTATGTGCCTCAGAGCGGTGTGGTGGGAGGAAGTTGGGAAACTCAGAAAGAAGAAGGGATGCGGCCAACTTTAGTCAGATGGTGATTTGATTTTCCACCAATATGTCATAACATCAGCTGTTCACACGGTACAAAAATGAGATGCACACTTTCCTCTTTCCACGTTCTACTGTGTGTCTGCGTGCTCCAATATCCGTCGGTTTCCGTACGAGTTCGTACGGAGGCGGTACTTATAATTATCACTTACGGATCCCAAAAGATTGCCCACGTTTTGGCACGTAGACAGCATGTATTTGCACGTACGGCGGGTCGTGCCCTTCAGAGCTCAAAGGAGCCAGTGTGGCTTTGGGACTTACTCAAAACGCAGCTGTTCGTAGAGGAGGTAATATAATTTATCAAAGGAGGCTGGCTTTCTTTTCTTAAATCATTGCCTCAGATGACGTTAATCGTACGCGTCTCTGTCGCCGTTGACCTCATTCAAAATTGCACTCACGACGAATTCAACACATGTCTGTGAGGTCATCCGGTCAAACAAAGCTTGCTACGCGTTAGCGGTCGAACCACCAGGGTCGATATAAAGAGGATCGTACAATTTGCTAGAGGAGGCTGGCTCTCTTTCATCAACTTATCGTTCGGAAGTAAACTGACTTACAGGTTTGATTTTTCGTGATCGTGAGGACTCGGAAACAACACTGCAGGTACTGTTGTTGTACTGTTTTTAACATGATCATGAAATCACATCTTCCTTACGTCCTATGATTGTTGACTAGTTTGTTTTTAGGAAACTTCTAGTGTTCCTAAAATGCCCCTATTTCTAAACTGTCTCACCGGTACCGAACCTCCGTGTTAATAATTTGCATAATGTGCGTGTGGGCTTGCTAAGGCCTGCCGACTAGAACAAAATAAAGCTATTTGCCAGAGATAATACTTGTATTTTCATTACATAGTCTAAGCTAACGTTTCTAACATTGTGCATGAAAATGGAATGTGTGTCATGGAATTTCCAAAGCGGGCCCAGCCGGGCAGCTTTTGGGAGCCAAAAGAATGATATAAAATACATCAAAATACACAAAATGTCAAAATAAGATTCATGGGCATGATTTGTGTAATATATATTTTAATTTTTCGTTTCTTACATCCCGGCAGGGCTCCGCTTTGGAAATGTGACCTAAGCCTAACCCAGCCGTACGTGTCCTGAATAGATTATGTTCGTGACACACCGAACACTGTGCATACAGTATTTATCCTCGATAGAAATTCGGGTAATAAGTAGTGCGTCACAGTCCTTGAAAGGGCCTTTGGAATGAGATTATTCTAAATTCACGTCAGTGAGGCGGAAACTGTTAGTGAATGATGATGGAGGGATACGTAAGTTCTCAGACTGTCTGTGCGAAAGCCCGTAACGAAACATCTCGGAGGCATCGCGGAGGCACCTCGGAGGCAGACGCGGGGCCGGGAAGAGGTAGGGCGCGAAGGCAGTAGGTGTAGGTTGCATGGGTGTAAACAACGCCCTACGGTGCGACCGAAAGACCTTACTTAGATCTAGACCTACATAGTGTTTAAACATATGCCTTTTCATACAATGTTTGCCAGTTACAAGAGTGTAGATATTCCGTGCATTGCAAAGTGACTGTGAACGCTAAATTAATGTCCTTCTAAATTAATGTCCAAAGTCATTTAGTAAATTTGAGGAGCAACGGGTTTGCCCGAAAAAAAAACAGGTCAATTTTCAGAGCGTCTTTTTGATGTAGGAACCAAAGACAATAACATTTCTCTATACTTTATAAAACATAGAAACATACAATGGTTTCGGTATACTTGAACATGAAACTAGCCTGGATGCCAGATTGTTTTCAGGGCCTACACAGTCCAACTGAGCCAGACCCTGAAAACTGAATTCGTGCGATGGTGTATCGGGTTCGTGTCCCTTTCCGAAAAAGGACACAAACTGGATGTCCAGAATGTGGACTTCCGGTGCCGTCAATCACGTCAAAATGTTGGATCGCATAAACTTACACTAAATCAACACAGTTTGCACAAGCCAAATCATTTTAGGGAGTCCAGCGGCCGGTTTAACCCTCAAATAATCGTCAGAATTCTAGGTTCAACGGTTGCGTGAAGATCTAGAACAGCGGATATCGATCACTCAAATTACGAAGTAAGCATCTGTCATTATAGCACATACGTAGCCCTAGCCGTGTCGCGAGCATCAAATATGGAAACCTGAGCGTAAAGAATCACTTTATATATATATATTAATACGGTCCTGTCAACCACCATGGCTGACGGCACCGGAAGTCCGTATTCTGGATATCCAGTTTGTGTCCCTTTGGGAGAAGATGGGAAGAA
>NC_049987.1:21323144-21400372 GCF_000003815.2 Branchiostoma floridae | reverse complement strand
GTAGGGTTAGGGTTAGAGTTAAGGTTAGAGTTAGGGTTAGAGTTGTGTTGTGATAGCTTGTGATGTTGTTTTTCATGCTCACATTTGTTTTGGGATGCCCAGACATTGTCAGCCATTTTATCGAATCAGTATGGCGTTATTATTTTGGAAAGCTCTTGGACAGATGTAATGTGTATTCACTTGACATACACAAAAATATCCCCCTGAGCACTCACAGCAAACCTTGCCTTGCAGCAGTGGAATGGAGAGTGGGACACCATGGTTCAGATGGCCTCCGCAGCTCCAAACGAAACTGAACCCAACCAGACCAGGTACAGGCCGCTGGAAGAGTTCCACATCTTCGTCATTGCCAACATCCTGCACCGTCCTATCGTGGTCTTTGCAGACACCTCAGTCCGAGATGATGAAGGCAACTCTTGGGCTCCGATCCCGTTTGGCGGCATCTACCTTCCCCTTCTCCATACACCAGCAGAATGTGTCCGCTCTCCGATTCTCCTGGGATACAACAACCAGCACTTCACTCCTCTGCTGACGACCCAGACACCGCCCCAGAATGGTGCCTCTCCATCTACACAGCATCCTCCACAGACCATCTCCTTGATGAGGCAGACTGGGGAGAGGCTGCCAGTTCAGTACATTCTCCCTGAGGAGGAGGATAGAGATGTGCTGTCTGAGTATCTCAACATCATTCCAGCTGCAGACAGTAGTGATGACACCCTGCTGGCTGCACTTGACATCACTCCTCTCCCAGACCATCTGAACCTCTTTAAGGACTTGGTTGAGTGTGACTGTGAAGGGACTCCCCAGCAAAGGAATGGCTCTCTGACTCTGTCTTCATTTCAGAAGCCAGTAAGCGTTGTACGTCCCCTGGCCAAAGCTACATCTAACAGTCCCACAGACAACACTACACGCACAACTGAAAGTATGCGCATGCCTGTGCCATGTACAGAGGATGTGGATGGACCACAAGCCAGTCACAGTCCAATGGATGAGAGCCTTCTGAGGATGAAGCTTCATCAAGGGGAACAAACTGCAACAGTGGTGAACCCAGAACAGTTGAGAATGGCACCACCTGACTATGCAGCAGCGACTGTACCACCACTGCCTATTCAAGAAAACATTGCTACCTTATCAAACTTTGGACAATCACAACATACCATAGCAGGACCTTCTGGCAGCTCATCAGTCCAACCAAGGGCATCTGCACCACCACTGCCGTCACAAAGGAACATAGCCAATCCTTTAAATGGAGCAGACACTGGAAGATCACAAGTACAGCAACATGTAGCAAATGAGGAAGGTCAGCACTCTGATGGCATGATTATGCAAGACATTCACAGGACCCCAAATGGTAGGAATAAGAACTCTCAAAATGATGGATCTGTGAGTGCAGCTTCCAGGCCAAGTTACGCTGCAGCAGTGAAAAGCAATCCTGGACCCGTACCTCGACAATCTGCACCAAAACCAAAACTTTTCTCCGCCCCACCCAGAAAACCAACCTGCAAGAATCCAGAGTGCAAAGGGTCCCCCTGTCCCCAGAATGGAGGGTACTGTACAAAGTGCCACAGGAAGAACTCAGCAGAGAAGAGGAGAGAGAGGAGAGAGAGTTTGACATCTCGGCAGGGCAGCTCCTCTAGGGCAGGCACACCTGTACATATTGGTAGGACAGTCAACCAGAAGCACAAGCAGAAAGGAGCACAGACAATGAAACCAAAGAGGCCTCAGACCGCAGTCACCTCATCCTCATCCTTGGTGGTACAGAAGTCTCAACAACAGCAAGCTAGAGGGAAGTCAACAGGGGAGCATTCTGACAGAAACACTCAGCGTTCAGGCACACTAGGGCCACACCAAAGTTACAGTCCTGAAACCCCACCAAGTAAAGTATTTGAAGCCTCCATGCAAGCCAAGAGGAATACAAGCAGCATTCGAGGTAAACCTGCCAGCTTTGCCCGAACCTATGCCACAGATGTGCCTTCCCAAGTACAATTACCTGGTCCTGCTCAATACCCAGACCTTGGTGGAACCTGTAAGATGGCAGGTTGTTCAGGACTAGGACTACCTCAAGCAGGCGGCTTCTGTCTGGACTGTTGGAGTAAACAGGAGGATGCAGCATTAGTCAACATGCAGCAAAGCCAAACAGCCAATAGCAGAGCTCAGGTCAGCTCTAGGGCACCCAGGAACAACTACAAAGAAGCTAAAAGAAAGGCAAACCTTCCTGCTATGAGGAATGGCGGGATCAACCCAGCTCTACAGCCATGCACAGCCCCAAGTTGTGAGGGTGTTGTGGATGAACGTGTACATGCAGCTCTCTGCCCGGAATGTTTCTCCCATCTGGAAAGGAGGAACAGCAGTCCAACTCAGAGTCAGGCTGGTAGTGGTGGTGAGTTTCCTCATGATGCGCATCAAAATATCTTTATCAGCACCACTATTCAGAGGTAATGCAGCCAAACAACTTGATAAAAGAAGAATGTAATACATATCTTGTCCTAGCAACTGTCAAAACTGACATCTTTTCATTCTGTCTATTCCATCGTAATGGGTTTAGAGAAATACATTTGTATGTTGACTCACAAATAGACCATGATGTCTAAGCTGTTAATAGTCATTTAAGCTGTTCACTACCACAAGTGTAGGTGTCCATATGATGTATACTTCATCAGTCAGTTTTTTTGCTGTAATTTCTTTGTAGTCTGCACTCTAGACTTAACAGTTGTTAGTCTTGTGTTAACATATGTACAAACCTTCTCATTCTGCAGGTGCAGCAGATAGCCTTAGGAGCCCCAGCACTTCCACAAGTGCTCCGTCACCTGTACAGCCAGCTGTACACTTTGCACAGGAGCCAAATGTGCAGAGATGTGTGACCAAGGGCTGCAAGAGGAGTGCCACAAGGGAGAACGGCTTCTTCTGCGGTATACATGCTGCAAGTGGGAACCTTCAACAGGGATGGTCTCACCATCAGGGCTCCACCAATAACACATCTCAGCAGTTCCAATCATACACCCAGCCCCCCTCTATCTCTTCAAGTGCACCAATATCGCTCACTTTTAATGGGACTGTTGAACAACTACATGTTCATCACCACCACTATCCAGCCCAAAATGTACCCCAGAGCAATGGAACAGGTGGTCTTGAATCACAGCCACGGTCTCCATTTAGTGCCCAGGAAGCACCACAGAGTGGTCTCGGAATGAGAGGATCCGAGTCAATGCCTTGGCAATCCAACGGTTTTCCATCTCGCATGCACAATAATGGGGCAGCAGCTCCTGTGTCAGAGTATGGTCCTGTCTGCCCAAAATGTGGAAAACCTGGCAATGCATGGTTCAATGACCTCTGCCAGAAATGTCAGCAACAGCAACAAAAGTAGCACAACAAAAACTCTGAAAATAGAAGTGCCAGATATACATGTAGTAATAATCATTTGAGACATGCAGCAAACTATTTTAGTCATTGAAATGTAATTTGTAAATATGTGTACAAACATGATACAAGTATAAATCTTTGACATGCCAAAGTTTGAAAAGAAAAAGATTTTTAAAAGATGAAAAAAATAGCAAAGCATACAAGAATACAACAACAAAATTAGTCTTAACCTATTGACCACGGAAAAGTGGACCTAAAAAAATGACTTTGCGACTTCAGCTTACAGATGTGTCCTACCCCGGTATGTGGCAGAGACTGCCAATCTCATATAGGAATTAATGTTCTGCCATTGAACTGAACTAACCTGTGGAAGACAGCAGAACTATTACCATGCCTGAGCTCACCAGAAGCTCCCAATTACATGTACCTCACATGTACCAAGAAGTCCTTGCTGGATCAAGGGACAATACAGCAGTTTGCTGTGAACTACTCTACTTCTACCTACATGAAGAACATGGCCTAGGAAGTGACCATATTTTACTACAATCTACTCAGCCACAAACATTCCAGATGACTATGCATTCCTTCACAGAAGAACTAGGAACATTTTTTAGGAAGAGAACATTACAATGAACCATATGACTCAACAGTCTCCATGAAGGGATTGACAGACTGACATCTTCATGGGAATGACGGTTCTTCTGAGAGAAACTTGATGCAGTTTAGCTCACTGAAGAGCTTACATCATGACAGAGTGATAACAGAGAAGAGAGACACCATGTATGGTATTTACCTGGTTCATTGTACAGAGGAAATTCCCCAAGCTCTTTCTCACAAGCAGAACAAACAGTGGACATGAGCTTCACGTCCTGTCCTAAGGACTGCGACCTTTTCCCCGTATCGTGCATGTCGGGTAAGCTTCAACAGTCGGGATTCAAATGTACGACTCGCCACTAGCCACTAGACTATACCTGCAACTCAGAGTAGGCATCACATGCATTTTTGTTTTCCTGTGACAACAGCCAGGATTCAATATTTCAAACTCTAGAGGCAAGGTCAATAACTAATGGACCATGCCTGCAACAAATCATGTACTTCAGTTCTAACCCTTAAACAGTGGGACCGCGTAGCACAGTGGTATTGTGTTCGGCCCGTGACCAAGAGGTTGCGGATTCGAATGCAGCTGCGTGTCACCGGTCTTGTGTCCTTGGGAAAGGCACTTTACACGACTTTCCTCACTTTACTCAGGTGAAAATGGGTACCTAGCTTTGGCTAGGGGCCGTCCCTCGGATAGGACGTTAAATGGAGGTCCCGTGTCTGGGGAGAGCCATACCCCAGGCACGTTAAAGAACCCGCCACACGTGCGATGGTGCGGTGTGAGTGGTCCAAAACCTTCAGTACCTTGGCCGCACCTGGGGCAATTGCTGTCGTATTGAGGTCACCTGAGTGGCGACGAATGGCAGCTCGCTCCAGACACTTGCGACAGTCGTATTGAGGTCACCTGAGTGGTGCCGAATGGCAGCTCGCTCCAGACCCTTGCGATTTAGCCCCGCCCATTGTAAGCTCCTCGCAATTCAGCCCCTGGCTGCAAAGAGTGAGTAGTCGGCCCACCCAATAAACTGCCCTATAAAATGCTATTAATGCCAGGGTTGGCCGCTTACCTCCGAAAAGAACCCCCGAACAAGGCCGAAGTCCCTAACTTCCGGGGTTCGTGCACTACACGTGCGCAAAGCTGCTACTCTGGCGGAATACGCTATCCTGGTTATAACCGGGCACAGCACACAGGACATCTGTGTGTGCCAGATTTACTCGGGCTTGGCAGTTTAAGGGCTAAGTTCTGGAAATTTAGCCTATGGATGCAAGGAAACATGTACAAGTCATCAGCCTCCACTACAACAGGAGAAATAAATACAGCAGCTGCTGCACTAAATAGGGCTGCTTTAAGGTTGCATGTACTCTACATTCAAGAATTGTATCCTTGAAGGTTTTGTTCTGAACTGTTATTGAAAGTGTTGTCTGCATCATTGTTATTCTATGATTTTCAACATTCCTTATCCAAAAGCATCCCTTAACAGTTCATACCAGAGTTTATGTTGTTCTACAATGTACATAGATGTCTGGGAGGAAAGAGTAGAACTGGTCCAGGCAACTCACCTGTGATGATAATCAACTTGTACTGGAGTTGAGGCTTGTGTTTGGCCTATTATGTACATATGTGTAATTTAGATTTGTTTGTTGTATCTTTGTGGGTCAGCCGTCATCAGCTTGAATAGACTGCCTAGGCTGGCCCAGTGTAATGACTTGTTGTCATTTTCAATAAATAAATAAACAATGTGCGCTTCATTCAAAATTCTATATATTAGAATCCGATCTTATGATTTTTATGTTGTTTCAGCTTTGTTACCAATTTGTATGTTAGGAAAACATTAAATCTTTGGAATTCTCTGTTTTCAGTTCAATGTCTGATTGAGTAAAAAAATTTAGGAAAGACAATTGATATTGAGTGTAATTTATTCCAATCCTCAGGAGTAATAGCAAAAGGAAAGAGGCCTGGAGAAGAGGATCTGTGTAACCAGTATCAACATACCAAGACAGTGCAGGTGTCTCAGACTAACAGTGACTCTCAACAGTGACAGACATCTCCTGTGGTTTCAGATGATAGAAGACTAAGACAAAATCTCAGATATAATGGAATAAATAATAATTATGTGAATTTACTTGTAGTCTGAAAGAACAACTTTAATGTGTAACTATATTGTTCTGTGTATCTGTATATGTGGGTGGGGCATATGAGTGTAGGATTATTATTATCAATCTGAGGTTTCTGTTCACTTGACTGGCTAAAGCCAATATTTACTGAAGCTTCAAGTAGTAACTCTGTAAAGGAATGTGCAATACTGTTTTCATTTTGATAAGCTTGACAACAAAATGATAAATGATGTCTTGGAGAAGATACTTAGGAAATGAAAGTGTTCTCTATAAATTGCAATTGCATATGCTAGACTGCTGAGAACTACTCAAGACCTGAACTGGTGAGAACAGTCTATTAAGTCTGCCACTGTTTGTGCCTTCACAACATTGGGTCATTATGATTACAACATTCCTTCATAAAAACCTCTATAGAAATTCAGTACAATATCAGCTGGCTGAACAGGAAATATTTTTGATACCTGGAAAAGGAGAGATATTAATGATATATAATAGTATATACAGGTAAAATAAGTAAAATATAATTGGCAGAAGCGCTGGAATGCCACATACAGTGTTTTGAAGAAGTTTGTAGGTAGCAAAGATTGTAATAAATGAGAGACAGTAGTTCTGGCACTACCTTCTTATGACATTGTCAGGATAAGGTTAGCTAGGCATTATTTCTACTGCCATAATATTAGGGTTTGCTCTTCCATACTTGTGAATTGCAGATTGCAATCCACATTGGAGGGCTCTCTTACAAGATAGCCTTCAAGTTAAAAAAACTACGTAATAAGTTTATAGATGTGCAGGCCAGGGCTTACATTTACATGTCGGTGTGACAGGTGCTTCTGAATCAATTTAAGGCCACTGCAATTGATATCCTTGGTTCTCTGGGTTTTTTTTGTTTGTTTAAAACTATAGCAAGCAGACATCATGAAAGCATAGGGCATGGACATAAACTTGTTTATGAATAAGATAGCATTCACAACGTAAGACTGCGCACTAAGGCATCAACCTAGTCCCTGGGCTTTGTCCTGATTGTTTTTCTAGTTAAGCATGTTTTAAAAAGTTTGTGGTCCAAGAACCAGCAAATTAATTGGTGTCGCCTAATCTAATGACTAATTCTGTGTACGTTATATCAAACCTGTGCCTTGAATCTGGAACTGATCACATGATGAATATAATTAACCTTCGATTTGAATTAGATATTCAGAAATAGGAATAGTATATGTTATGTAGCTTCCTTAGCCGGTTCTATGGATCTGTTTTTTTCTGATGTCATATCAGATCGAGTGTGGTTGGTTTCTATTTCACTCAGAGACAACTACAGTTACACTCTAAGTGTAATATGATTATGGTTATATGGCTGTGCCATATGTTGGAATACTTAAAGTGTTTTTGAGGACTTGGAAGTGAGGGACACAATTGGTGAGACTGGACTTTGCAGTGACTTGGTAACAGAAATATAGTCCTGTATGTTGACAGTTTAACATATAGGCACCGGTACCTGCATCATTAAAAACAAAAGGGGTTTAAAATTGTCTTCCTAACTTACAGAGAACAATCATGTTACCTTGCATGAACCAAATACTGTAAGATAGTCTGCAACTTGCCATATTTCTCTGATTGGGTGACAGGCTCAATAAAAGTTAAAACAGGAACTTCATGTGGCTCCAAATGTCTTACTGAGAGACGACTGTGGTGAGAAAGATGTTGGTTAGCTGAGGAATGAATCCATTCTACTTGTATAGATGTCATACTGCAATTCTTGATTTATCACTGGTAACTTAATTTTAGCGACACTATTCAACCGCTGAAATGTCATCTTAATTATTCAATCTATGTGCCGAAGCCATACACGCATGTACGTCCTTGCACACGTGAATATGTCGTCTGTTTTAGCAAGTCCAAGTGAACTGATCATGTGACCATTTAGCTACAGTAAGCTGCACTTCCTTACAGACAACTAGGAGGAGCAGGCGTACTATCACCAGCCAAAGTACCAAGCAACATGTATGATGACGAGTCGACAACAAACTCTGAACACTAAACAGAAAACTGCAAGTCTCTGAACACCCCTACAATGTTTTGGGGAAGACATTTATCTTGGGCAACTTGAAAAGACCAGGTAGAAAATATTCAAGCTCCTTGGATCAGCAGATTCTTCAATTTGTATTTCTGGACTTTCAGGAAGATAACAGGAAATAACTTGGAAAACAAAATGTTTAAGTGATAACCATTGTTTATTTTTTTTTAAATCCTTAGTATTTTTAGTAATACACTTAACGTAAAATATTCAACTTTGACTTAAGATACGGTAACAACCTTTACACTATTTGTTTAGTATATAATCAATGGAATATAAAATTAATATAATTTGTATCATAATAACACTGTTAAACATGAATACAACAGCAATCTAACTATTCAGCACTTTTATTTACAGCTGTTTCTAATGACAGCAAAAATCTGAGCAAACTTCATGCATTTTTTGTCACCTCAACAGTTCAAGGTTTCATCAAAACTACTGGTGTCCTTAAACACACAAGACATTATTGTGGATTATAAAACACAAATAGTTGGACATATTGTGTCCCTATGAAAGGCACTTAATGCAGAAACATACAGCTAATTGTGTAAAAACATTGCAATATACAAGTCCTGTATAGCAGTAAGTTTCTTCATTCAAGCCTTTAAAGTGCTCACAATTTGCCACTTCACCAAGAACTCTTGACTCTAAATATGCAAACATTAACTTAAAAGTCATATCCATAGGGCATGCAATACTGACTAGTACAGTGCAAACACTGCTCAGTGAAGTTGTATAATTGAGGACATATCCTTGGTAGACTACTAAGCTTCAGCTTTTATTGTAAATAGTTTTGAAGTGTTTCATACATCTTCTAAGCATTTTTTTTACTACAAATTGCAAAGAAATATATTCTACATACACAAGATCATAACCATTTGCTTACAGATGATTTAGACTTAGATCCTCCCTCGTAAAGATTATAGCTGTTACATTTTCCTGGCTGTATGACAAACCATCTATGCATACAAAATACAAAACATTATGTCATGTCTGAATGATGTAACATCAGGTCTGAAAATTTCATCAGGTATCCTATAAGATTGTTCCGTTGATTCACTTCGTGAAACACTGGAACTCTCTGCTGCAAGCCAAAGAGCAGAATGCTTATGTCTGGTTTGTTGCGTAATGGCTGAAGTCGTCCACGATCCATTCTGCTGCTGCACATTCAGGAATTCAGAATCATGGAACAAGAGAAAAGAAATGGGAATCACCACCTCTTGTGGACAAAACTCAGTAAGGGGCTGTTGTTCCCTGAGTCTATTTTTTGCACTGTACTACCAATGTATAAGGAGAATAATGAATTGCAATATATATAACTATTCCTCTGCTCATTGCGAAATGGGAGTGCAAATCAACAGACTTAGCAAAATAGAACTTTGTTGTTTTTTTTCCTGTCAAGGGATGGCCACCCTCATGAACTTTAGGCTCGTCCATCTTGCACGCCATTCAATATACTGGTATTCATGTCAGCTAATTCACGTGCGTTTCCCGTTTTGTTCAACATGCATCAGCATAGCAAAGTTCTAAACTGAATGTCAAAGTTCTAAACTGAATGTCAATCAATGATAAAGGAACAGACAAGTTATTTCGTTGTTGCTTTTGATTTTGTAGTCTACCTTTTTTTTATTTCCCGCGAATGATTTTATTTCCCTATCTCTAAAATACTCTGCTTGGAGAATCCTGAACCAAAAAGCGCGCGTCCAAGGGATGCTTTCCCGTGTTGCATGACTAAATGTACTCATTTAGAACAAAGTACTCGATCTTAAAATCAAAGTGTTGATACCACTAAAGTAAATCTGGTACATTTACAATATATAAATGGGCTTGCGAGAGAAAAGTTCAAAACAGATTTTTGACCCACCTGTTTGACTTCCTTCCTGCGCAGCGCGCAGTTTAGTTGGCGTCATCGAGTTCTCCATGGCAGCCATGGCAAAACTCACGACCCTAAGGACCCAAATCAAGAAGACATTCAATGAGTTTTTAATCCGGTTAACTGCCGAATTTTCCAATTAGACTATCCGTTGTGGCCGCCATACTACAACTGGTGTGTCGACACCTAACTCCACGAGACGATATCGGAGTGGGCCGGTTTTTGTTATTCATGAATCAATGGGGAACCTGTCACAAACAGGAATGATCGCGTAAGCCACGTTACACTCCATTTTCAGTTAATACTTATAGTTTTAGAATCTATAGTCTAAAGCATATTATTACAGAACTTTTCCTCCATCCAAATACATTATCTGATAAAATAAGCACTTTCGGTGGTATTTTGGCTCGATATGCTGTGTTAGTGGTCGAGAAACTTGAGTTGTACGGAGGTTTGTCCTCCCACTAAGATGATAATACAGGTGGTTCATAGTGAGAAGTACACTGGTGGGGAATCGCAATGCTTAAGGTCCGGTTCGGAGTTTTTTTTAACAATTTGGAGCCGATTTGACTGCCTCTCAGAAAAGCGCTAGCGCTTCTCAAAACATCAGTTTTCGGACAATTCAGTGTTTCCAATAGAAAAGGGTGCCTTGTCGCTGACCAACAGACTCAGTAAACATTTTCTGTAGAAATGTTATTTTTGGTAAAAACCATCATTAAAATACAATTTTCACCCAGAAATTGCTAATTTTGGGGCTTTCTTTACAGGCCGCTACACGGCAAAAACGAATTTTCCTGGGATAATGACTAATATGGCAATGAAGGTCAAGAGTTCTTCTGTATACTGAGCAAAAAGGAAGAAAAGTTATCCGATACGTTTTCCGCAAGCTCCGATGGCGCTAAAACACCCAAAACGCATATAGAACGCACGATCTGGGTAATCAGGCGACGAAACGCTTTACCGCTATCGCGCGCACTAATACCAGGAAGTGTTCGCCGCACGATCAAATCTCCGACACCGTAAAACGCTACGAACAACAAGCATTTGGAGATGTATAAAAGATTATATATTGCTAATGCGATAGCCGGAAAAACTAGAGCCAAAACTATAGAGACAACCTCTGAATTGCGTCTTATTCTTAGGGACTATTTAGAAATTGAAATTCCGACCGGAAAACTAGGCTTAGTTGTTACAAGATGGCGGCTCTTGGTGGAAACCCGAAGTGAGTGCAAGAAAACAGACCACTGTTCACCGGGATGACCATGGATGACTACACACAAGGTACGTATAGACGGTGGATACATGTGTCCTTTATCTTTCTTGTCATTGATACTTATATGAGTAGCCGATCGCCCAATTTCTACAAAATATAACATATTCCAAGATATTGGAGGGATCCAATCATTTGGTCCTGAAATATTGACTTCCAAAGTTGCTTGAAATTTGCCTAGTAACATTGTTTACACTAGGTGAAGTTCAAGGACTGGGATAAATTCAAAGAAATCAATCAATATTTTTCAAAATGATATAAATCATGCCTTCATAAATCACTCTAACATATTCCAGGATATTGGAAAGATCAACTTATTTGATCATGAAATACAGACTGCCCAAGTTGCTTGATATTGTTTACACCAGGTGAACTTCAAGGACTGGGGTAAATTCAAAGAAATCAATTAATCCTCTTTAAAATATTTTAGATCATGCCTACATAAACTACTCTAACATATTTTAGAATATTGGAGAGATTTGTGAATTTGATCCTGAAATATAGACTACCAAAGTTGCTTGGATTTTGCTTAACAATATTGTTTACACTAGGTGAACTTCAAGAACTGGGATAAATTCAAAGAAATCAATTGATCCTCTTTAAAATATTTTAGATCATGCCTACATTAACTACTTCAATATATTCCAGAATATTGCTGAGATTTGATAATTTGATCCTGAAATAGAGACTGCCAAAGTTGCATGAATTTTGCTTAGCAATATTGTTTACACTAGGTGAACTTCAACGACTGGAATAAATTTTAAAAAATCAATTAATTTCTTTTTAAGTATGTCAAAACATGACTACATATATCATTCTACCAAACACCAGGATATTGGAGAGATCCACTTATTTGATCTGTAAATATTGACAGTCAAAGTTGCTAGACTTTTGGTCAGCTGTATTGTTTACACTAAGTGAAGTTCAATGACTGGGATGAATTCAAAGAAATCAATTGATTATTTTCAAAGTAATTCAAAACATGACAGTATATATCACTTTAATATACCCCTGGATATTGGAGACATCCACTCATTTGATTTAGTATTATAGACAGTCAAAGTTTCCTGGATTTTGGTCAGCTGTATTGTTTACACAGTATTCAGTTTAATGACTGGGATACATTCAATGAAATCAATTGATTCTTTTCAAAGTAATTGAAAACATAACTGCATATATCACTGTAACACATGCCTGTATATTGGAGAGATCCACTCATTTGATTTGATATCATAGACAGTCAAAGTTTTCTGAATTTTAGTCAGCCATACTGTTTACACAGTATTCAGTTTAACTTTAATGACAGGGATAGATTCAAAGAAATCAATTTATTTGTTTCAAAGTTATCTAAAACATAACTGCATATATTACTCTAACATATGCCTGTATATTGGAGAGATCCACTTATTTCATTTAGCATTATAGACAGTCAAACGAGCAATGAACACTAATCGAAATCTGTATTGGCGATAATGTAATAATTAGCAAGTGTAAACATTTGGTCTTAGTGGTAGGATTTGGGCATTTACCTATACGTCAAGGTGACGTATCTATGCTATGCACTCTCACCAATATAGCCAAGGACCAGGGTTCAGTGTACAGTTTGATGTGATCTTTATTACTACGACCGATGGTATACAGTTTAGGCAAGTGAACAGATGTGATGATATAATACTACAACTGAATACAAGTGACACAAGATACGATACCTGGACAGAGTTGCGGTGGATGATACTAACTAACCCGGTTAACTAAACTACGACGGCGGAAGATGCGCTTGTCCTTGTCTCTCTCAGTCTGCTTCTTGTCTAACTAGCGCGTACCGCGTCTTATATTACATCAATTGGAGGCGGAGCTTACGCGAGCGCTGCGGGGCGTGGCCTAGTTGACGTCAGGGCGCGCCCATGATCACGTGCTCTCACCACGTGACCCATGGGCCGCCCAACGTAATAACAGACTTGCTACACAAGTTCAGGGTGTCATAATCTCATCCGTGACCATTCCAGGTCATAAGAACTCACCCCAAACAGCAGCCCGCTATCTCATGTGTCCAAAAGTGTAATATCTAAACTTTCTGACCAGTGGAAGATCACGCAGTCTTCGTGTTTGCCGCCATCTTGGCATCATGTGACCTCAAGTTAGGGACTGACCACTTCAAACAAGGGGTCAGGTCAGGCTAAAAAAATCAACCAAAACCTTGTTTTTTGCCTAATCTGAATGTCTGCACCCTACACTGTCTCACCAATAGGAAATGTTTCTAACATTTTCCTGCTAAAAGTCGGAAATAGGCTAAAATACTGTATGGACTCGTTTTGGGCCTTCTGCGCCTGCGTCAATTAGGGTCATTGCCCAAACCTTCCTGAACCTTGGCCAGCAGCCATATTGTTTCCACTTTGTGAAGTACACTGTATGTAGGATGAACTCCAACAAAGTGTGTTTTTAAGTGAATGGAAACAAGACTGCATATTATAGTATATCTGTATCAAAATTTGAGTGTATGATACTGGGATTACTTTTCTTACAGCAGTATATGTATGTTTAAAATGCTTTATAATTCCTTACCCCCCCTCCCCCATTTCCCAAGAATGGTAAAGAACTGTTTCTAATCCATGGCTGTTTGGATCTTTTAAACATGTTTCACCTCATAATAGAGCTTCATTGTTCCTAATAACTATGACTCAGGAAGCCAAGATGCAAATTTTTGGATATGAACATAACAAAAACCACATATATGTATACAAATCATTCAGAAATGTAAGTAATATTGATCAATGCAACTTTGATGTGATGCAATCAGATTTCTTACATTATTTGAGTTGGATAGATAACTTTATTGAAAGGCAATATACAGAAAGAAAAGAAGCGCTTAACATCGTAATCCTCTCTCTCTTTATTTTCTAGCTGAAGGACAGAAAATTCTTGGTTTGCTCTGAACCAGGACTGTGGAGTTCAACCCAGCCTTACATCAGATTCTCTCACCAACCCTGCTATGATTCACAGACCTGGAATACTCACAGAATGAAACATCACTACTCATTTTATAGCTACTGTGTAATAATAAGTTGTTTGTTTACTATTTGCATTGGTGATGATTTGTAATTTACTTTTATGATTTGTTATACCTCTTTCCCAAGTTTACCCTACTTAGTCTTTGATTGAAAGGAGGCTGGATAAAGGCAGTGTATTGTTGTGCATTGTAATGCTCAATGTTATGAACCAATGATGTCTTGCCTGAAAGTGCAACTTGAAAAAAGATATCTAACATATTTGTAGTAGCTTGAAATAATAGAACTGACATTAGTATAGGATTGAAACAAATGTACTTTATCTATTGTATGTCCATTGTTTACTTTTCCTTTGGCATGAAGTAATATCCTCGCCTGTGTGCTATCCTAGTTACATGACCAACTCCTATACCTCTCCCCCATATACTCAGGGGAAGTGTAGGGGCCTTGGCAAACAAGGATTGTGCAGCATATTATGTTGTGGTATCTGTATATCATAGACAACTTTGTGTAATATCTGATGTATTGTGATCAGTATCACTATGATAGGAACTACTGGTTTGATATTACATGTCACCACCTAGTGTTAGGTCCATTGTGTGTTACCAATTTTTGTATATTTATTTTGACACACATTAAAACATATTCTCTGATGCACTTATGATGTTGTTTGATGCACTAATGGTAAGGTAAACCTGGCAAGTCTGTTACCAGCTACAGGTACATCAAATTCAATATCAGTAGTACAAACAAATGAATCCAGTATTCCATAAAGATATATCAATGAAGAGTAATATTGGGAAAATTATATGAATAAATGTTTTCAACATAGAATGTATGTACATTAAAGAAGAGGATACTCCATGTCATGTCACTTTTTTTTATCATAATCCAGTGTATTCATGCCACACCTGTTTTTTCCTCTTCACTTTTTTTCTCATTACCCTCTGGCCTCACATCAAAATTTTTATCATGTGCTAAAAATGTATTGTCTTCTTTGTATTCAAGTGTTTTTTTTTTCATATACATGTACATTCTTAAGAAAAGTTTGTGATGAAAACTTTGATGTTTTCATGGATGATGGTTTATTCATAGTATTAAATGATTTTCACAGTGGCATTATTGCAGGAAATATGTTTCCCCATCTACTCCATTGTTTTTCTGGAACGAATCTGGAAAGTGACCTTATCATATTTCGGCATTAGTTGACTAAATAATTCCCAGGAAAGCACCCAACACAATGCTCCTACATTACACAGCGTCAGTGTAGATTGTAGGACAAACCACAGGAAGGAGAAATTTCAATTTTGCCGCCACAAGTTTGTACCCATCATCCCTTGCGCTTGAAACAAGCCTCGATTCCGTGAATGCCGTCGTTCTTTCAGGTCTCATTTAACCCTCAAACCACCGTAGCTTTTTTGCGACGTAGATTACCGTATGGGGTCAAAACTGACCCCAAAACATTTTGTACAAATACAGTTTTTTGTGTGACACTTTTTGTGATTTTTATATATGTTTAGTTTCACTAATCTATGTGGAACAGTCTGACATGATTAGGTGAGAATATTTCTAGCTCATTATCATAATTTATGCAAAAGATCATGATGACCACATTTTGCACCAATGCTATTCAGACCGGGAAGGAGATTTTTGATGACAACTTCAATGCCGTATAACGTCTGAATGGCTCATGCTAGGGCCACCAAACTTGGTAACTTTTTAGAAAATGTTAAAAGCAAAAATTTTCAGTGAACAAAGTATGTTCATCATTTTTCATGTTGCCATGGCAACGAAATTCTGACAGACATATCTATTACTAATTATTATTATTATTAAGTTTTCTAATTTTGTATTAAACATTTAAGTTTTAAGGTTTTCTTAGCAGATATCAGTTGTTTATCACATGTTATGAAATTCAACGTAAATTTCATACCTCAATATTCATGATTTATGCTAATTTAATGACGTCATCAGGCAAAATCCAAGATGGCGGCCGAGATTACCTAAATGACGTCATAATGTCGTCATATAACATGATATTTGCACAAAAGCTGTCACAATAATTTTGGCTTACATGTACATCATTCTCTAAAAATTTCGTGATTGTAAGATAAGTAGTTTAGGTGTAGGTCGGAAAAGTTTGTTTAAAAAAATGCTGGGGTCAGTTTTGACCCCACTGGACCATACATAAACTTTTTAAGATAACTTAATCAATAATGAGCCAATCTCGTTAAAAACTTATAAGAAGTTATAAGACATATATACAAACAAACTCATGGGAGGAAATTTGTTTTCGACCACAAATGCCATGATGGCACACATCGATATACGCCTGGGGTCAGTTTTGACCCCATACGGTGGTTTGAGGGTTAAGTCATTACACAATTAGATCGCCCCATTGAATTCAATGCTTTAGCACACACAACTTCTATGTCCGCAAATCCAATTAAAACACAGTCTATTTGGAGATGTTTTGCTTTCTAATGTAAGCACACACGTTTGTTAGACAATAAAAAAATGTTCACCCAAATCTAGCCGACGCAACGATTTCTATCACATTTCAAAATGCACCTAGCCGCTATCCGCTAGAGGTCGTTTTCAATACCCGGAGCCTGACCGGAGCACTCAGTACAAATAAACGTAAACGTCCGAGGATCGATCGGGTCACGAAACTTTCGTGCATGATCATGCCAGTAATACACAAGCTTTCATCGAAATTCCTTTTCATATCAGTTATGGTTTATTAATGGAAATTTATGGTCCACCTAAAACAACGCTTTGCGGGCCAGATAATTTTTTAGCCCGGATTCCTTTAGACTCTACACTACACGGAGTAATACAGGAATGAGACCTTCAGTATCCAAGATGAACGCGCGCAAAGAATGCCGGGACAGTTTGAAACCCAAATAAGCACTTGGTTTACGGGGCATTCTAATATAATCACCAGGTGTATTTTGCTAGCCAGTAGGTAGACACTCTACATAGTAGATCCCCATCCTCGTCACCCTCGAACTCAATTGTTACGATCACACTTCTACAAATTCAACTTAATTTCTCTGACCTCATTTCTTTTCCATGATGTTCTTTAATGGAAGTAAATACAAAATTTTACAAATGACTCCCAAAGTGATAGTGCGCCAATCCAATGTCGTCGAAGGGGATTCCCCGTCCTTCGACGACAAAATTGCAAAATAGACGCGCTTTCCTGATTGCGTTGGCTATTATCATCGTCTTGGTGTTTGCAAGGAGGTTACTCCTGTATAAGGTAAGTTAGTAGGTATAACGGTTACCTAACAACACCTACATTTGACTTCCCGGTCTGGTACATGCCTCAGCTAGTTAATTCACACTGTACAAAACATATCTGTGTAACGCAAACTCCGCTATCCGGAACTTGTAGACTCCTCCCCGCAATGTAGGACGGGCCTAAGAAGCGCGATTAAATCAGGCTATGTAACAAAATTGCGATTGACAACATGTATTAATTAACGTTACTCTACTCTACTCTACATTTTCAAGTCTCCGTTTGCAACTTTGGAAGAAGCTACGAACAGTTATCTGATACGGTCATGAACCTCCGCTGAGGATACCAGACGCTCACACAACGCGACAATTTTTAGCGACGGCATGGTATTCAGCTGTACTGACACTATTGTGTTCAGTTAGGTGTCACCAGCGTACTGTGAGTGGGATACTAGAGTTACTAGTACTGTAGAGTAGAGAAGAGTAGACATCTTTCGGTTGAGTAGGAGTTCACACCCCATAATTTGCCCAAAGGCACTATTATAACGCTATATGTTAAACGTTATGTGAGATTATTGTCGTGCAGGTACCCTTAACACGACAGTCATGCTGCGATACCAAGGTTGCTCCAACATGTATGACCCATACATGTTGGAGCAACCTTGGTATCGCAGCACCCAAAGTTATGTGTTTTTTCAAAATGGCCGCTGTTCAAGTTGGGAATCAAGTTGGTGACTTTCTGAGTTGAGTTTCTTCCGTGTTCCCTGACGTCACAACCCCTGCAAGAGCTCACTGGAAGCCCCTGCACTCCGGCATACACACGTGATCTTTTTGTCCAATCAGAACGCAAAGATGGTGAAGTCTTGCTTTAGGAGCGGCGCCATCTTTTATCCTTTCCCCTAACGGTTATATAGTACGTTCATTTTCATGGAGATGGATAATTTAATTTTGTTGTGCCAAACTGTCAGGGAGACATACCACCATCATTGGAGTGCTTTTGCTTCAGACAGGTACGTCGCTTGTTTTCAATATCCGTGCCGTAAATGTACAAGATTAACGTAAACGTTAACGTTATATAACGATGAATTTGCTTGCTTTTTATACGACACATAAAATTATTTTAGAATTTTCTCGAATAATTTGTGCTGTTTTCAATGGCATATTTCGAGGTTTTTCAAAAGGGCACATTCATATACAGTCTTCGCATCTGTGTACAGTAACGTTAACGTTATAGTTCATATCTTAAAACTCGTTTAAAAACGTTACAGAACCTGTCACCATGCGGCCCCCGGTACTAAAACCAAGGAGGTTGAAACCTCGACGCGTTTACCACGCATAATTTACCACAGAAGCCAAATATAATGTGTGCATATGTGTTTCCTACATATACAAACCAAACACGCTTAACCAAATCCGGTACATCCAGAAATTTTGTTGAATCCACCCAAGATGGTCGTACCCTATAGCTACTCTCCAAGCAGAGGTCCGGCTCCGGCTGTTTTTTGACGTTTTTTTTAGTCGTTTTTATCGGGCTTTCTATTTTGTCATGTCAAGAACAGCCGGAGCCTAACCTCTGCTTGGAGAGTAGTCGTACCCGGTGGTCGGTCATAATGGCCGGCGCATAATAATTTTGTAAAGGGTAACGAAATACCAAGGATAACCATGGAAGCAGGCTAAATAAATATTCTAACTGGAAGCTATGTGACTCCACTGCCCACCCCAAAAAAAAGTCTAGGGTCGGCAGGTTTTTTTAGGGTAGGTAGGGAAACAGGAAACACAACATTTTTTTTCGTAGGCCTTAGTTGTATGTGCATATATCCTACTACTAGTATTCTAACATAATACATGGTAACAAAACCTCATGACTCTAACTTCGGAACAATGTTAACAATCCTATTGTGCCATTTGTGAGGTCTCTATTTGTCAGAACTCCATTGTGAATTTCGTTCTTGTCATCATCATCATGTAAATTTCGTTGTTGTTTACATGAGTGTATTTTATATTTTTTGTCAAATATTCAAGAAACATTTACCTTATGATGCTATAATCCTTGGGCATGGTGATCAGGGGCAAAGACCTCTCGTGAAAAGAAAAGTCAGTGGGGATGAGCGCAACCGGCTGGTTCTTACCGGATGTGTCGTAACCCAGGGCAGTAAAACGGCTACTCCTAATGACAATTTGACGGTTCCCAGGGAGGAGCACTCACTGTCACCTTCATTCAATGGAATCAAAATATGTGGTTTGCTCCACCCCAAAGTCAGTGCCGGCAGAGGTTATCCAAGATACAAAATAGAAAGCTTGATAAAAACAGCTTAGAAAAACAGCCGGAGCCTAACCTCTGCTTGGAGAGTAGGTCGGCATATCTGCTGGACGCGTCACTGTGTTCAGCCGCTAGTTACAGTCTAATGCATAGTCAAACATGATATTTTCACAAGACCAAGTAGATTACCATGTAGTACTGTATAAAAAACAGTATATGTTGTGTAGTTTCCTATCAACGTATTTGTATTATTTGAGCCAGTAGTCAGCCATACTTGAAGGCAGTGCAAAGATGGGCACGGTCGCGGTGGATTTACGTTCACGGTTTTCGCGTCGGCCATTTCACCGCAAATTTAAAACCCCTGCGAATATTTTTCCAGGGCATAAATTACATACTACAGTGCATGGTGCTAGCTGCTAGGTACCGCGAAATTAAAACCACCACAAAAGTCCTTTTTCCGCTACCGCGAAATTAAATCCCCGCGAACTTAAATGCATTTACATTATCAGTCCATATTCATGCGAACAAAGCTTTTTACTGTTCAGATTGATATAGTAAGAGATATGTTGCTAAACTAATTGCTAAACTAATTGTCAATTACTCTGCGGTTAGCTTCACCATAACCTCCTTGGATTAACCAAAATTATTTGTTTTCCATCACAGGTCCAAAAAATGTCTGGAAGACCACATAAGCCAAAACTGGGGATACCACCAAACCACAGCGCCAAGAGGACTCATGAGTGTTGACTTGATAAAGGTGTTAGTAGAGAATTGTATCAGTTCTGCTGTTCCAGGAGGCCTCTTGGCTAGTAGTAGTACCTTGGTGTGTATCACAATAAACATGTGACATCTTTATTCTTATTGTTGAATGTTGCTTCAATGTGTCAAATATATGTAGTGAAGCTTTGTATCATTCTTTGAAAATCTCTAAGTTCATTCTTATAACTCTTGGATGCAGGACCCAATGTTTCGCATAATCAAGAGTCCAGAAGTTCACAACTGTCCATGATGCAGATGACTTCAACATTACATACATGGGAGATACCTCTTCCAGAATACAGGGTTGGACAAGTCCGCTAGCCCTATTTGTCCCGGGCAAGTGAAAGTGATGGTGGGGCAAGTGCATGTCCTATCCCACTTGCCTGACGGGCAAGTAAGATTTTTCAATGAGTGAGATTTTGATATACTTGCCACTTTTCAGTCATGGCATCAAGCATTGGTCAATAGACTCAACACAGAAAAATAGAGCCAATAACAAAAATTCCATCGATGGAAGTAAAAATACACGTCATTTATTAAAGTTCGGGCAAGTGGAAAGTTGATTCGGGCAAGTAAATTTTCTATGTACTTGCCCAATAGGACAAGTGAATTTTACTAAAATTTTTAGAAAACTTGTCCAACCCTGGAATATGTTGACTTTTTGAAGTTATGTAAATAGATTTTCTGCAATCTCAGCAGGGCTCGAAATACCCCCTGCATATGCAGGTTAGTGCAGGTAAAATTGGAGCTGTGCAGGTATTTCTGGTGTCTACCAGGTAACCTGTACCTAACCTGCACTGGTCAATGTACTGGGTTTTATACATAAATGTCCTATGATGGTGTATGTGGATTGTTATTTCCTTACATCTTTGCGACGGTAAATGTCCATTCCATGCCTTGAAATATAAATATCACGGGTAGAAACGCTCAAAATCATGCCTCCTCCCGGCTGCCGTTTTTGCATAAGGATCGTGCAAATCTCATGAGGTTTGTTTGAATCACATAGTGATTCGTGCGAATTTCATAATATTCGTGCGTTTTTGCAGTGATTCGTGTGAATTTCATAATATTCGTGCGTTTTCGCATAGTGATTCGTGTGTATCACATAATATTCGTACAAATTTCATAGGGTTCGTGCAAATGCTTAGGCACCCCTTAAAACAGCAATGGTTCCTGAACAATTATAGTATGATCTGTACATCCTAAATTCAGAGTGGTGCAGGTGAAATTTTTCTGGTACAGGTAATTTTCAATGTTACCTGCACCAGTGCATGTATGCAGAAAAAAGAATTTCGAGCCCTGCAATAATAATTAAAAAAAAGATACAAATATCTGTGAGCACTGTTGTATGTTGCAAGCACTTATCTGACACTTTGAAGGTTATTGTGTAAAATGAACTTCTTTATCACATAACAAGGGGCAAAGATGGTAGCCTTGTTCTGGGAAAGGTGAAGGTCTAATTATTGGGTAGAGTCGATTCCATATTACCGAGAGGGCATTTCTTGCTTTTTGTTCTAACATTTTGGAAATCTTTGTAACAATCTAACTGTCATGAACCCAAGGGCACCAAAGCTTGTTAACATTTAGGTGTGTCCTCATTCGTAGTTGGAATGAATCATTTGCGAAAAGATTGGAGGTGGCGATCTCGAGAACCTAATATTATGCACGGCACTGCGCACGCGATCCACTCAGTAGTACTAAGTGGACGCAAGACCCTTAAGTCTTTGCTGATTAGCTACCGAGACAATCCAATTAGCAGACCGCGACACCTGCCAGCTTCGGGTTCAAGGACCCTTTTGTCGCTTTGTTTACCACAAATGGTGAAACGTAGGAACGCGTTGAGTGCCGAGAATACTGTAGTTATATAGTAAAGCGCTGGTTGCAAGTTAGCAATTTACGTGTTTGTAAGCATAAGTCCGTGAGATTTCTGAAACAACAGCAGTCCCGCGATAAACGGAACCTTCTAAAAGAGCTAACAGCGCAGCAAAAATACCATCGCTAGTGTTTCAACTTCGGATGGCAAACCGGACAAAAGTTATAAGTACTGTTGCACTCAGTAACGTTAAAGTTTGTTTTTAGTTGCCTTTGACGGTTTGACCTGAAATACTGTTACGCTAAACTCCTGAAGACAAGTTAAGTGACTGCTGCGATTATCACAGAAATGCCCCTAAAAACTGATACAATAAGCCCTCTTAATAGCCTAAAGTGCAAGAGTTTCAGGCGGGCTTCGCCCCCTTGGGACCCCCAATGGGGCTCTGCCCCTGGACCCTGCCGGGCCGGGGCCTTCGGCGTTCTTCGGCGGCCCCCGGACCCCTGCGCCGACGCTGTAAAAAAATTCTGGTGGGAACACTGCAGTATATACAGAATCGTGAGGCCCCGCTTATGAATATTAATTAGCTTCCTCCTCGCGCACAGGTGTGGGCTCTGTGCGGGGTCACGGAAGGTCACGTCAGGAGGCCAAAAGAAAACAAATTTCCCCTCAGAAAAGTGCCAAAATGAATCATTTTAAAGTAGTTAATGTCAAAAATTTTACTTGAATCATTTTATCAAATATCCAATGCCTATCTATACCAAATTACAGGTCATTTAATTGTAATACCAGGGGGCAAAATATACCGTTTTGGTAAAAAAATGACTTTTAAACCTCAATAAAATCATTTTAGAAGCAGATATGAAAAAAATGAAAAAAAAGCATGAAGGTATTACCCCTGTGCCGAATTTCAGGTCATTCGGTCCAGAAATGGCGGAGATGAATCACTTTGAAGATTTGACAGGAGAAAGAAGAAGAAGAAAGAAGAAACATTACGGATACAATATATTTCACCATACTATGTATGGCTGAAATATAAAAATCTAAAAATACAAGAGCCAAACAAAGGACCAAGCTTAGCAGCTTTGTTTATGGGGTCAATAAAAGTTTTTATGGAGGGAAAAAATGACACAAAATGTTGGAACATGTTGGAACAATAACAAAAACACATAGATGTTTGAAAATTGTTCTAAATAAAGAGATAAATATATCATTACTTTCCCAAATGTTCCAACAAATATAAAAAGGTTCAAACATGTTTAAACTTTCAGTTTGAAATGTTTAGAATTAGTACTACTCATCGTCCTGCGAGACCGACGAGTGCCTTTACTTTACTTTGAAATGTTTGAACAATTTTGAACTTTAGTGACTGAAATGTTCTTTTACTCAAAATAGTTCAAACTTAGTACAAATATTATTTCAAAACCATCTCGGTGACTTAGAATTGACTCTACAATGCACTTGCAAAAGAACTGTACATTGGTATAATATTTGTATAGATGTCAGGGCTCGAAATATTGGGTGCATGTGCACCCAAAATTGGAACTGTGCACCCAATAATTTTCTGTGAGTGCACAGGGTGCACCCAAATATTTTCATGGGTTTAAGTATGTAAAGATATCAAAGTATACTAGTATACATCATATTCTTCACATCTAAGTGTTAGAAAGATAAATAAAAAAGTCTGTCATGGTACTTGTTTAAGAATTTGATAGCATGTAACTGTTTTGTAATTTGGTTTTTCTGACATTCTACAAAAATATTTAGGTGCACCCAATTTTCAAGCTGGGTTCACCAGTGCACCTAATCTCCAAAATGAATTTCAAGCCCAGGATGTGCAGAAGGTACACAGGCATGGTGAGGTGTGGTAAAATCTGGAGCTGAAAGTAGATCCCTTTCAACGCATTTTCCTCCTCTGGCATATTGCCTTCTTTATGCCTTGGTTGAATTTGCTGGTAGGTAGTACCAATAGCAAAGCCTGCATCTGCTGCTTTTAAATCTCAAAACACCGCCGGACCAACAGGTGGAGAAATGTCACACCAACAGGCATCTGATTGGGAAATGTCCAATTTTTACATCGGAATTATCCTATGTTCCTTGTTTGATTTGTCACTCAAAGTAAAAATTTATGTACTTTAACTGAACGTATCCCTTTCCACTCTCTTCCTTCCAATTATTTTTTCCTTCACATTCATTATTATGTATTTAAACAAGCGGCCAGCGCAGAAGCCAATCAAAGTGCCCCCTCATCAGGACGAAAAAGAGGCTGATGTGGCTGCCCTTTCCCATCCCGTCTCCGTTCAGATAGATCCGGGCGCACATCTTATAACCTGTACGGCTGGTGTAGAAGCAGGGGGAGTAGATGGAGGTTGTTTTACCAGTGATGGCATCGTGACGCTTTCTTGTGAAGTCTTGGATCTTCCAGAGCTGGGTGGCATCATAGGACGTCATCTCCAGGGACGTGATACAGAGATCCGGCTCGGCAAGGGCCACGTCTTTGAGGGCAATGATTCGCTCTTGAGACTTCATTTTACGCTCAATAGATTCTATGATTTCTCGTTCTTGGCAAAGCTGTCGCTCATATGCCTCAATGGTAGCTGAACATTTTTCTATCTCACGATTGAGAACTGCAACTATACCCTCAAAAGTAGGGACCCTTGTTTCCATTGATACATAGTTATGCCTCATTAATTCCTGCTTACTAGCCATCTGCTGAATGCGATTTTCAAGCAACTTAACTACCTCTGATGAGCCAGAGCCTGAGGCTCCCCTAAGCTGTGATGTCATTGTTTCCAAGGCCACAATTTTATCATGCAATGCTTTCATGCCCTTTCATTCCATCTTGCTGCCTGTTTGCTGCATGGCCCTTGCCCTCTTTGTTTCAGGTTGTTGACCTCTTGCATGAGAGTTAGATACTTGTCCAACAGGTGGCTCAGATGATCCACCTGGTGCTTGGCGATGTGGTCATTCAGTTTCTCACGTTCCAGCTGTGATTATGATGCATACATTTGGTTATCAGCAAAGCATACAACCGAAACCACACTGGCAGAATAGAAACAAAAAGCTACCATACCATAAGAGGAAAGTTTGTGATGCTCCAGTTCATATCTGTGGCATCTATAACAAGTGACCGTAGGTAACATACTCTGTGACCTAACTATGGTTTGTGTTACGTCGATGTAGGTTAGACATCCAGGTGTTTCAAAACCATATCCAGTTGCTTGAGTAACTATTTTTGGCGTATGGTTTGTGTTGGTTGTGATGTTTTCTGTGGTGTATGACTCGGTGTTCATATCCCATACAGAACACATCATCGCCTTGTACCAAAAACGTACTTAAAAGCTAACATACCTATCACTTCCAAATTTAAACTCACTTCCACAGTCCTGTACGCATGAACAGCAAAATCAGCGCCTCAAACGAATGACACCAAATGCGAAAATTAACACTTGTACAGAATTCATGTGTAGAAACGAGCTCTTGATATGGTACGTGCTAGTGCAAATCGCTCCTGCTACAAATAGTTACGATTTTTCCCAACGTCTGCTTGGAGATCGTCACAATGCCACCACCCTGCTTGACTTGTATGTTAAGCTCTGAATAGGGACATGAGCCTTGTACCTACATAACCGCCTCTGTCCTTGTACATATTCTGGCCCCTTATCGCTAAGTCTGCGTCTGCATAGGGTGTAGACACCTGTGAGTGGGTTCAGTGGGTTAAAATTGTGTAGTTACGTTAGTATCTGCTTATTCCCGAGTTGTTGACAAAACCTTATCGCAGAGTTCATCTCCAACAGCTGTTCTGGAATATAGTTATCTTCCTGGCACATTGAGAACCGGCTTTTATGTTCCTTTAAAGACCCCTGTCAATCAAATGCCTACTTTTCCCGGGTACGAGGTAGCACAGCTGTTGTCAATTTCCGACGAGGACAACATCTGCTTGACGATATCCAATGACCACAAGCACGATCATAACGAAGACCTGGACCAATATACCGAAGACGTAGGGGTGAAAACTGAAATTATTACATCCAAAATAAAAACAGCTTCGGCGAAAAAAAAATAACGTGCATCATTTCCTAACCGAGTACAGGCGACATGCCAATCCACATGCGATTGCGGCATACGGAACATAGAGATACAGGTGCGAACACTCAACGCACAAAGTGATTACAATACTCTGTTACTGGAGGTTACCCTCCAGTGTCACAGAGTAACAAGTCATTATTGCATCATAGTGATTAAAATTGCTTAATTTTCCAACATACCTTTGATTGACATCCGACTTAAGCAAAAGTGCAAGGTACTTTCAGCCTTTTGCAATCTCCAGTATTTTCATCCTGATGTTGCTGCAACTGTAAAGATGACATTTATTCAATGTACATTTTAAATTAAGACGACAAGGAGATATCCTAATAACAATAGAAGTAATCAATAACTTGAATCTGTTTACAAACTATGGAAACACAAAAGAAGCAAGCAGGAGAGACCTGGAACATAACTGCTGAATACTATTTCTGATCGACTTGTTAAAAAGAGCTTAAGAATGCTAAAGGAATACGCATGTATAGTTGCATTAGTATACTATTGTAAAAAAAAGAGTTTGGTTAAAAGTGTACCAGGAACATTATGAAGGCTCGAAATACCACCTGCATATGCAGGTTCGTGCAGGTAAAATTGGATCTGTGCAGGTATTTCTGATGTCTACCTGCACCTAACCTGCACTGAGGTCTATGTACTGGGTTTTATACATAGATGTCATATGATGGAAGTGTATGTGAATTGTTATTAGCTGCATGCATTTAGAATGTTACCACCTATAAAGTACAAAAGAAAAAATAGCAAAGGTTCCTGAACAATTTTAATATGATCCATACTTCTTAAGTTCAGAGTGGTGCAGGTAAAATTTGTCTGGTGCAGGTAATTTTCAATGTTACCTTCACCAGTGCAGGTATGCAGAAAAAAGGACTTTGAGCACTGCTCGGGGTTAGGCTCAAGTCATTGTCTTGTCTAAAAATTCATATAAGATTAAGAATATCTCCAAGTTATTCTTTCAGAAGTTTTTATTTTAATTCTAATATTACACAAGACGAAAGAGTTCTGCAACCTTTTGCAAAAAAAGTTTGCAATTACAAATACTGTCGAACCTGTATTAGCGGCCACCTTTGCATACCTTCCACCTGGCCATAGTGGCCACTTTTTGTCGGTCCCTTGGATTCGTAATGATTTTAAAAGAAATAGGCTTAGCGGCAACCTACCCAACGCGGCCACGGCCACATGATTTCCGGTCCCGTAGATACAGAAACACTGCCGATTACGGCCACACGGACGGCTGTTCTACGGTCCGACACGCGTTCGGCCGTATCAACACCCTACACCGGATTTAAAAAACCTCTTTATTTTCTAAAGAAAATTGCCTACCTCCCGACAAAGGAGGTCATATAAGGTCAACAGACGACACCACTATTACGGAGGTACATTGTGGTAAAGTTACGTTCTAATACACTATCGGTGAGGTTGATTTACATTACAAAAACATACTAAATCAATTGTTACACAGATAAAACTATATGAACTTAAGACTATGGTGGATCTTATTCTTACATTTATTAAGAGATAAGTCTAAATTGGCAGGCTTTTTTTGTGAGTACTACATTAGCATAGTGAGGGAATCTGACGTGTGAACGTGAGCGGGAACGCATGGATGAAGTATCACAGGATCGAAGCCGGTTCAAGGATCAAAGAAATCAGACAATATCAACTGTAGAATAAAGTCAAAGAACATTTAAAACTTTAATTTAACTTTTGTTTTCTTGATACATATAGTGTAACAATCATTACAGTGCATGTACAGTACTGAATAATGTGAATAAAGATCAATGGTTACTAAAACCATGTGTAACTTATTGCCTTTGGCCAATTGATCAGCATTTTGTCTATAGCGGCCACCTCTCTATAGTGGCCAATTTTGACCAGTCTCTTGAGTGGCCATTATAGACAGGTTTGACTGTACATTTCTTGCAACAGTGTGGATTAAGCAACTTTAAATAAAACGATATATCTAACACCATGAAAAGAATCATTATAGGATATAAGCACAACGTCACACACCAAAGAAGACAAAACAACCAACATATACCAGACCGACGTCACAGACTATGTTACCTACGGTCACTTGTTCTCCTTCACTGTAAGAAAATTCACCCTGCATTATTACAGCAGCTCTCTGGGCACAATTACACAAAGAAACGACCCAGACATATTTTGCACTACGTCGTGATTGCCGTAGACGAAAGCCTTCGCAAGCTAGGGAGGTCTGGAAAATTTTTGAAATCAGGACGCTTTAAACGTCACTTCCTGTATTTGAGGGACACAGTTTTCTTGTAAACAAACCTAACTTTGATAATGAAATTTCTATTAGTAAAAAAGGTTTGGGGGGCGACGCTCCTGCAATATATTTCCGCCACGTTTAGCGGCGAAGGCACGAGTTCTCGCTAGGGAGGTCCTTAACCCTTAGAAATTTTGAAATCTGGACCGTCCCTCTGAAATGCAAGTTTTGCCGGTAGACTAGCAAGGTTTGATGAAATTTCCATTAGTGAAAATATACACAAGGGTTTCGGCTTTATTTTGGGTGTTTTATCGTGGGGGCATCACCCCCACGACCAATTTTCTGTGGGGGCGGCTGCCGCCAGTGCAGATGGGGTGAATTCTTTTTTCCGTCCCAACAAGCAAATTTCCTTCCCAAGATGGAAGGACGGGTCCTGGAGACAGCCCTGCTCCTCCCCCACAACCAATAGTATGTACTGTATTTTCTCGATTGGAGTACACACTTGGGTGCATACTTTATTTGAAGTTATTGCATGGATAAGTGGTAAAAGAGCCTAAAATAAAGCAAGTGGTATCTTTTTTGAAAGTTCCAGTTGGCAATTTACAAGTTTGAAGAGACAATGACAGTGTAACCCCAGGTTATTTTATGCAAAATAGCATAATTTTGAATTTATCCAGTTCAAGGTCTGATCTGAGACTTTATTTGAGAAAATACAATAGATGTAGTGGGATTCTCTATATCATGTGTAGGATATTTATGTAGGTTTCGACCACTGTTGTTTTGGCAGCGGGTGGTTATTTTATGTAATGTTTTTATTCCATTGGGGTACCAATTCCAAAGGAGTTACACTGAAAAAAGTCTAGTAGTACACAAACCTGGTGTCTTGTGGGGACACGTAGCTGACCGGAAAATGGCAGTTGGTGGCCTAAAACAGCACTAGAAGAACACAATATCCTCCAGTGGCAGTCATTTTGGCATGTTTACGGATCTCTGGTGGATGTCCTCCTGGGGCAGCTGGCAGCACAAATGGGCTCCCCACTATTCCGACCAAGAAAATTACCTGTCATGCTTTGCGACCCGTCCAACACCGCCTGCCTGTGTTGCACCTTATGACAGATGGTCACACCTTAGCTGCTCCTTCCTTTAGTGGGTTTTACATGCGGTTGCCACCTCAGGCCACAACGATTTTATTTTATGGATGACATCCTCTGGAGACCCCAAAACTATTGCGCGCGGGCAAAAAAATTCCCTGCCTGTTGTTGACCATGGCGCCCCTATCAGTATGAGTTCATGTAGATTGTTAACATTGCGTGCTCATTGCTTTTTTGTTTGCCTGTTAATAAGTGAGACTTTTGTTAATTAGTAAATTGGTTAGATGCCCCAGAAGGTTTGATTTCCAACATGGGGGGCCTTTTTTGCAGGAATGTTAAACTGGACAAAGTCAGAATACTGGACACGGAATAGGACTACTTTGTAAGAGGAGGCCGTACGGGAGGCCGTGTATATCAGGGCACTAAAAGCCATCACTGAAAGAGACGGTGGCCGTTATAAACTTCCTGGCACGTTTGACCAATCGCTGACGACACGTATCCAGATCACGTGTTAATAAGATAATGTGTTCATAACTGTTGCGAGTATACGTTTACGTTCTGAAGTGATTGGTCATTAGTATTGATCCTGAAGAAGTACATGATTGTATTGATTATTGAAGTATTGATCCTCAAATTCAAAAGCAATCATCTCTTTGCAGGATTACCTATGAAAAGGTCACATACATGAAACTTCCCCAACTTTCATGGGAAACCCTGTTGCTTCTTTTCTATTTTTAGCCCCAGCTTCCTATACATGGTGCTAATGCCTTTACTCATTACAATCAGATGTAACAGCCTGACATCATTTTACAGGATCATCCTTGAATGTGACATAAGAAGACATGGAAAAAGTGAACGAGATGCCGAGAAGCCCGTCGTTTGTCGACATCGACAAAACCCGACGGCTGCGGGACCTGGTCCTGGACAGTATACAGAGTGGCAGAGATGTGACAGGAGCAGAGGTGTGCTACCTGGGCGCCATGACTGGGCACAGCCTGATGTTACCCCCTATCAGCATGTTTCCTCTGGACTTTCAAGAAGACTTGAATAAGCTGCTGATTGACCGCTTTATGCAGGTATGTAGTAAGACATTATGGTATGGGCTACAACATTTTTTCATTTGAATTTGTCACATTTTGTGTTTGTCAGTGTCTAAAGGAGTCATTAGTGTCACTGATATTTTAATAATAGTCACTGTAGTACTAACTTTTCTGTGCAAAATTAATGTGGACACAGACTGGGAGAGTTCTGGGTTTCTAGCCAGTGCAACTGGCAGAGATGGTGCAAAAATGGTGTCATATTAGTTTTGAAGTAATAGAAAAGTCCCCAGTACAAATCTTCAAATTTTGACACCTTCATAAACTAATATCATTCATGGTCCACTTCTTGCTCCTTCATCTTTGATACGGCCATAATTTTTTATGTTGACTTGTGCTTTCAGGTCGATATCACATTATCTAGTTTGGCAAAAAAGCAGTCAAGACAGTTAGATCCATATACATGTATTGAGAGAAACTATTATGTGCATCTATGCAGAAAACCTTGGAAGAAGCAAAAGTTCTGAATTGGTGCAGAGTTTCCAGACCCTTGACACCAGTGCCGACCACAGGTAAGTTTTTTGTTAGTCTTTCCACACTTGCAGAAATTAGAATGTGTTATGTGTACTGAGACTGTTTTGTTTTGTTCTTATGTTATTGTAACCAAGAATAGGGGCCATGTTCTCATTACTTACTTAGCTCCCAAAACTAGCTTCCTTGTTCTAGCAGAATGTTTCCCCATGTTTCCCCTTAGCACTCCTTTATTCTATGGAACAGGTAGCTGATTCTGTTCCCTATACAGTATACACCATCGCATAGTCTTTTTAGCAAACATGTTCTAGGAAGGTGCCCCATTGCTGTGTACGAAGTTTCCGTGCTTTACAAGCCTTTTAGTCCCTTTTTTTAGTCCACATTAATGCTAAGAATTCAAAATGGCAGACACTAGACTTATTTGCATACTTGCGACTGGCTACATGCGGCCTTTACCATTCTATAAGTATCGCCATACATTTTGACAAAAAAGGGACTCAAAAAGGTAGGTTTTAATAGGTGCCATTGTGCGACGGCCGATATTTTTGGATATAGTGGGCTTTTGCTAAAAAGACCATTGAAAATCGTCAACTTTGATTTATGTCACTTTGGGCCAATGGATTGACTTGAAACTCAGGATTAATACATGGGAGCACAACGTGGACATATTCTAAGCAAAAAATATGAGATTTGTTTAGCGCGGATTTCTCCAGAGTGGGCGTTTGTGGACATTCGCTAAAAAGATTGTCCCATACACCATGTACATCTTGTGTTCATGTAGTCACCTTTCCTACATGTATTTATCTTCCACAGACCCCACTTAAAAAAGATGGTTTACCAACATTACCGTCCATTTTAGCAACATTTCTAGTTCAATGATCCAAAGTTGAATGTTGCTTCTTTCGGCTTTAATGTCTATTTCATGTATTACCAGGTGATGGGAACTGCCTGCTGCATGCTGTGTGCCAGTACATGTGGGGGATCCACGACCGAGACCTGACCCTCCGCAGGCTGCTGAACCGTACCATGGTGGCTGACATGACGGAGGACATGAAGAGACGCTGGAATCGTAGCTGTAAATCTCACAACCAGCATGTGGACCTGGAGTATGCTTCATTGGTAAGGATTGGCATGGAAAAAGGAACACTTCTTTTACTTTACTTAAATCTGCACCACAGATGAGAAAAAAGGCTCAGCAAGATTCTGTATTCATTGCAGTTAACAATAGCAGAAAAATATAGACTTTTATTTCCTTCAACCTAAGCATAATTTTTTGAGGTTAACATATTATCTGACCATAACAAGCTCTAAACAGTATGGTATGTACTTTTGCTATGTTTCAGGAATGGAAGCATGAGTGGAACATTGTGGTTTCAATGACAGACCCAACACCAAACCCTCCTGAGGCCAATGACCTCCCCTACAAGTCCCTTGAAGAGTTCCACATCTTTGTTCTGGCCAATCTCCTTCGTCGACCAATCATCATCCTTGCAGAAGATGTCCTGCACAACTACGAGGGCCACACCTTCGCTCCGATCCACTTCAGCGGAATCTACCTTCCCTTACGTTGGAAGCCTGAAGAATGTGTGCGGTCTCCCATCATACTTGGGTACCTGCAGCAGCACTTCACACCCTTACTGAGCCAAGAGGAGGCCCCAGCACCGATAGGCCTGGCTACAGGGGAGTATGCTGTCCCTCTGGTCAAACATGACCTCACCATGCTGACAGTTCAGTTTCTGCTCGAGCATGAGGAGAACCAGGCTAAAGAGCTTCTACAGAAGTACCTGGATCTGATGGAGCTGCCGTATACAAGAAAGGAGTCCATCTCCATGGTTCTGGCAGCCAAGCTGAACCTAAATCCTCCTCCTGAGGAGCAAGATCTCATCAAAGACTTCTTCCACGCAATGGAGAAGACTTACAAGAAGCCAGAAGAAGTACAGGAAGGTGGAGAGGCAGACAAACTGGCTCAAAACAAGTTAGAACCACCAGCAGTCAACAAAGAGAAAGCTGAAGCTGGAAAAGAAGCAAAAATATGTGATGCTCCTGGCTGTGAAATGTATGGGACACCTGAGCAAAACGGACTTTGCGCAGCATGTTTCAGAGAGAGTAGAGTCTCCAAGAAGCCACCAGGACCAGCTGAAGCTGCAGTATTGCCAGCTGATGATGTTCCAAATTCTTCCATGTGGATGAGGGAGTGCAGGACCCCAGGGTGCCAGTACTTCTGCTCTATTGCCACTGGAGAATACTGTCACGAATGTTATGAGAAAATAAATGGTGATCAGCGTAGAAGGGAGGTGGAAGTAGGAAGAGCCACCAAGACTGCAAAAGAAGTGCAGCCACCTGCAGGAAATCCTAACAAGTGCATCACTGAGGGCTGCAACAATGACCGCAACTCTGACAATGAGAACCTCTGTGACGTCTGCTTCGTCTGCTTTGTTACAAAGTCAGGCCAGCCTCCATCTGTGCATCCACTCAAGCAAACTGAGCGTGCCTCGAGTCTGGGTATCATTCCAACTACTCCACAGCCACTGCACAGCATTGAGAACAGGACCAACAGTCAGAGTCTGGGCCATATTAGTGACTTCACTCCAGCAAAGTGCATCATCCCAGAGTGTCAGAGGACAGGCTATCCCAAAACCAATGACATGTGTAAGAGATGTTACATTGACCAACAATGTAGAGCTGCAGGTGCTGTTGCAGCAGCTATCCCAACTGTGACTACACCTGTCACAGCTGTAGCTGCAGCTGTCACAACTATGGCTGCAGTTTTGACACACATCAGTTCAACATTTACGTCTGCCAAGACATCTACACCTGGAGGATCCCCCACCTGCAAGACTGCAGGATGCGAGATGTTCGGGGCACCTGGCCAGGATGGGTACTGCTCTCAGTGCTACCTGATGGAGTTGGGAAAGAAATCTCGACCAAAACCAGCCACTAAAATTGCAGGCACCCAGCAAACTGTGGCCACAGCACCCCAACGACCAGCTGAAGAAGTTTACTCAACTGCACCCATCAATGATGTGACCAAAGCAAGGTATTTCAAGAAGTGCAAGACAACAGACTGTTTCAGGGTTGAGACATCCAATGGTCTTTGTCCTGAATGTTACACCAAGGAAAGTGGCAAAGGAAGATTTGCAGTCAAGACTTCAGCAGCAGGGCCAGAAGAACTAGTACTCACTGGTACTGGTGCAGAAGGAGGCTCCAACAACCAGATTTCAACCCAAAGTGAGACCAGGCCCCCTGGGTTTGAACAGTCTTCTTTTTCAACCGTTCTCCAAGGTCCCATTGGCCCACAAACTGGAGCAAGTGATTCTACAAAGTGCTTGATTGAAGGATGCCCAAACCTAAAGCTTGAGAACACCGGTGGCAGGTGTTACCGGTGCCTGAAAAAGGTGAAGATTCCGGCATCACCAAAACCACCAACACCACAACCAGCTGCAGCTCCCAGCAGCACTGCAGAGCCACCTCCTGCAGCTCCTACCAGCACAGCATCTGCTGCATTTGCAGGAGATCCTCAGCCTGTTCCCTCTCTTGTTGAAAGGAAGCAGTGTCCGGCACCTCATTGTGATGCTTACGGAGATGCCATGTACAACAACCTCTGCTCCAAGTGTTACCACACCCTCAAGGAGTACCACAGCAAGAAGCCTGCTGCCTCAGCAAATCCTCTACCCAATGGTCCTTATCACTCATCTGAGGAACTGCCAGCCAACACCATCATCACAGCAGGAGAACCACCAGCATCATTATCATCAGAGTCACCCACAACAGCTGATGATAATGATGACCCACCTCCAGCATATTATGATGTTGTGTCCTCACCACCATCGCTGCAACAGCAGCCTACTGAGGTGGCATCAGCTGGAACCTCCACAGTGATGAATGTCCACATGGACCTGCAGGTCTTGCAGGAGAAACAACAAGAACGTAGGGTCATCACTGCAAACCATTCCCCCATAAACAACCACGAGGAACAGAAAGAAAAGTCCCTTCCCATTCCAGTCACTAACAATTCCATCCACACTGGCAGGGCTGCTGAGAACAAGGAAGGCGACCGGATCATCTTGCATGAGAAAGTAGAAGAAGTTAATGCTGCCATATGTGTGGATGGTGCTCAACAGGTAGACATGCAAATGGAAGCTTTGTCAAATATGTCAGCTGAAGCATTTACTCCCACAGCTGGAAATGCACCTCACTTTGGAAGGGGTCCTTGCCCATCACCTAATCCAGCAGAAGAGATGCCGATAAACATGGAGCAAGAGAGCACAAAGTTACTGAGGCCAAGGGAACCAGAGAACCAGGCTCCACCTCCAAAGCGATGTGCATATGCCTATGCGTCAATTTCAAGTGATGATCTATACAGGTCATCTGCCTCCAACACAAATGTTACTTCAGAGGCCCTTTGCAGCAACAGCCCAGTAACATCTGACGTTCCAAGTTCCAAACCAAAGGAACTGGTAGCCTCGAGTGAAGAGGAGAGCAGCACACCTCACTCACTTGAAGCTCCCAGCAGCAACTCAGAGCCACTTGCTTCCAGCACTGCAGCTTCTGCTGCATCTATGGGAGATGCACAGCCCATTCTACTGGTTGTCAACCAGAATCAATGTCGAGCACCTCACTGTGATGCCATTGGTGATGCCAGGTTCAATGGTCTCTGCTCCAAGTGTTTCCACATCCTAAAGGAGTACCATAGCAAGAAGCCTGCTGCCTCAGCAAATCCTCTGCCCAATGGTCCTCATCACTCACCTGAGGAACTGCCAGCCAACACCATCATCACAGCAGGCCATGGGGCGTCAGTGGTCGTGACTCCTGGGAACGTCACCATGCCAACAGAGGAAGGAGGTACCGTGTCAGTTGCCAGGACAACAACACAACTCCCTGTACCAGACGAGCCACAGCCACCATGTGTGAATGCAGCCCAGGGATGTGAGATGTTTGGCACTAAAGAACAGATGGGATTCTGCTTCCGGTGCTTCTGTGAGCACACCAGCCAGCAGGCAGGGCAGCCTCCTGTCAATCATCCACCCCAAACACCTGTCAATCAACCACCTCAGCCAGCCAATCAGCACCAAGGGGAGACACCACTGTGGGTTTTGGCTGAAGTTGCAGGTCAGTCGATGATCTTTAATATGACAAACACTACTTGTCAAACTGGTACTTGAACTTAAGTACTATTCTAATTGAGTCAAGTTAGCGTTCCCAGCCTGTTTGCGCATTCCTTAAGAAGCGTAAACAGGTTGGGGGCGCGCCACGTGACCTCAATTACACCTGGACATACTCACCTGACACAGGGGTACTTATTACACTGAGAAATCTTGCATTTTGTCATTCGGAGCGGACGAGCCTCACCGCAGCGTAGGGGAAGCTTCGCTACCACGTTTCTCGTCTTCTTCACGTGCTCTTGACTTTGTTTTTAGACCAGGTCTTCCCAGCGCGACAGATGCTGATTTTGAGAGCCCAGTGTTGTAGTCAGGTTTGGGGGATGGTTTACTCTTACCAAGGAGATTTAATAGCTCTTTGCTCTTACTTATCGTCCTGGGGTTTGCAGACTACGGTTGGTCGGGTCGGAGAGCCCGAGTTTAGAGCCCAGGACGGGCAGTTTAACGTGGCAGCCTGGCGGCGGAGTTACTTGAACGTTTTGGCCGACTTAGAGCATTCTTCTTGGGGTTCACAGGTGAGACTTGATTAGGTTCCTTTAAATTTGTTGTTCCTATTAGTATTATTTTTTTGTGGAGCATGTCCACAGTGCTGCTTTTTCGATTTTGGATTCCGCTAGTATTGTTTAACGTTTTATTGTGGAGGGTAACCACTAGTAAATTGTTTTTTGTTTTGTGGAAGCTATCCACTAGAACTTGTTTTTTATTTCCGCGGAAGGATTCTGCTAGTATGTTCTCTCGTTTTATGTGGTGGGTAGCCACTAATAAATGATTTATTGTTTTGTGGAGGCTATCCTTTAATAATTTGTTTATCGTTTCCCCGGAAGGAGTCCGCTAATAATGTACTCTCGCCTTATGTGGTGGGTAACCACAAGTAAATGATTTATTGTTTTGTGGAGGCTTTCCACTAATAAATTGTCTTTCGTTTCCGCGGAAGGACTAGTCCGCTAGTAATGTTCTCTCGCCTTATGTGGTGGGTAACCACAAGTAAATGATTTATTGTTTTGTGGAGGCTTTCCACTAATAAATTGTCTTTCGTTTCCGCGGAAGGAGTCCGCTAGTAAAATTTCTCTCGCCTTATGTGGTGGGTAACCACAAGTAAATGATTTATTGTTTTGTGGAGGCTTTCCACTAATAAATTGTCTATCGTTTCCGCGGAAGGAGTCCGCTAATAATGTTCTATCGCTTTATGTGGTGGGTAACCACAAGTAAATGATTTATTGTTTTGTGGAGGCTTTCCACTAATAAATTGTCTATCGTTTCCGCGGAAGAAGTCTGCTAGTAATGTTCTCTCGCCTTATGTGGTGGGTAACCACAAGTAAATGTTTTATTGTTTTGTGGAGGCTTTCCACTAATAAATTGTCTATCGTTTCCGTGGAAGAAGTCTGATAGTAATAATGTTCTCTCGCCTTATGTGGTGGGCAACCACTAGCTGTGATCTCTAGTTTTTGGAGGGTATTATGTTCTTTATCCTCCGACGACCATGTGGTGGGTCATTAATTTTAGCAGTTACATTTTGGTGTGGTTTGCAGCTGCACGCTGTAATCCAACATGGCGCAGGTGGCGCATAATTTGATTCCTCTGACGACCACGTGGCGAATGATTAGTTTAAACAATGGCATTTTTGTGTGGTTTATAGTTGTGCGCTTTATTCCAATTTGGCAGGTGAGGTCTTAGGGAAAGCCTGTACTAATTGAACTGGTTTATGTGGAGGATAGTATATTTTATCGTTTTTGTGGTGGGTTTCCTATGGCACGTAAATGATTGGTTATGTAGAGGGAAATCCATTTGTCAATTTTATTCGTGTGTGTGGAGGATTTAGTGTTTTATCTTCTTTTGTGTGGAAGATATCCACTTGATTCATTTTGCCTGTTGTGGGGACAGTATACCCACGGTTGTTTTTAATTGTTTGATCTCTTTTGGGGTACGATATCCATGTTTTGCGGATGCAGACGTTTTATCGGTTGTGTGGAACGCATCTACTGTGAATAGGTTTATTTACCGATTGTTGCTAGTTTACGAGGCGGCTTATTTCTGTATGTTTTTCCATGGTTAGCATTGTTCAGAAGTTTTTAGACCTAGTAAGTAATGTTTATTAGTTCCTTTTTCGGGGGATGTTCGACGGCGGGCACCGGGGTTTCCTATTATTACCCTTCTACTTCGGTAGGCCCACCAACCGGGGGCTGGTGCTCGTCCTAGGGCTGACCCTGGGTTAATCTTTATTTTTAAAATTGCATGTTTCTAGTCTGCTTGCCGTGTATTTATTGTTTGGAATGTCGGCTATTGAGAGAGACGGTCATTTCTTAGTTTGCAATTTTCCTTTTTCGTTACAGTAAGAGTAAAAGTGAGTTGTTTTTGTTTGAGAATTGTCATCTCAGGGTCAGCCTTGGGACGAAATTAGTACTTGACTTAGCTAAAGGGTGTTTTTTCTAGGTTCGAGTAGAGGTTTGGGTTGGAAGAAGGGTTTGGATATAGGTTTGGGATAGGATAGAGGTTTTGCAAAGGATAGAGGTTTGGGATAAGTTTGAGGTTTGGGAAAGAATTGAGGTTTGGGGAAGGATAGAAGAATGGGAAAGGATGGAGGTATGGGGTATTAGAGGTTATCTATACTGGTGTGTGCCTTAGCATACCGCATTACGTACACGGAAGGGAGATTGCGGAGGACTTTTTTGCCCATACCTTACACTCTCTTCGGAGCACGCCCGGAGGTCAGGCAGGATATAGTACTATTCTAATTGAGTCAAGTTAGCGTTCCCAGCCTGTTTGCGCATTCCTTAAGAAGCGTAAACAGGTTGGGGGCGCGCCACGTGACCTCAATTACACCTGGACATACTCACCTGACACAGGGGTACTTATTACACTGAGAAATCTTGCATTTTGTCATTCGGAGCGGACGACCCCACCGTAGCTTAGGGGAAGCAAGCAGATGAGCGTGGCTAGATGCGTGTGGTTGGTGTCATCAAGGAAGGGGGGGGGGGGTCAAGGAAAGTTGCTGTTCCAGAACGCCCACCCCCCCACCCTGATTTTTTGTATGTTTCGTTATCCCGCCGTTTACGACCATCCGGGCGTTTTGCTCCGGACTTTTTTGCCCATACCTTACACTCTCTTCGGAGCACGCCCGGAGGTCAGGCAGGATATAGTACTATGATGATGTTGTTCCTTTGTAGCTTTGATCACAAACAGCTGTACATATTTGGAAGCTCATTTGAGCTTACCAATTGAAAGCAGATTATGATGGTGCAAATGGACTTCCTATCCCCCATGTTCTTTAAATTTTTAAGCAAATTTGGTATAGTGTGAACCATATATGGAGCACAGAGGAAATTTGAGAATTGAGAATATTCTCATCAATACTATTTTTTTATGTATTTTGTTGATGACAGTGTGAGATCTGGTCAAAGTTGAGTTTATGTATTGTTTACACAAGAACCTAAAAAATAAACCATGTCTATGTCATTTCCAGGTGCTTCACACTATGCTGCCCGACTTCCACGACAACGGTGTATCGCTCCAGGATGTGACATGCACGGTGAGCTTGAGAACCTCAACATGTGCTTCAAGTGTTACATGCGCCACATCGCCGAAGTCCACCGTGCTAAGGACATCGAGGCACACAGGGCAAAAAAATTGTCAGAGGTAGGTCATGTTGGTCCACACCCTTGAAGTGTATTCTAGCCCCAAAAGCTGCCATGGCTTTTTTTAGGATACTAATTATTATGACAAGGGTGATGATGAAGGTGATGAGAAGAACATTTCCACATCTTGATAATATAGAAGAAAAGAAAGGATGTCATTATGTGGCATCCTCATATCATGATATATGACTGAATAATCTAATAGTAGATTGATCTCTGTCAATTAGCCACAATGATTTGATTATATGGATGACATCCTCTTGGCACCCGAAACTGATGTGAGCATGTAAATAAAAAAAAAGTTGCCTTTATTATGGAGTCTAAGTGGTCAGCTCGATTGAACAAATTACTGAACATACAGAATATGGTTTAGCCTTAGCAATAAATTCTGTATTTTTGTTCTTTCATATGTTCTTTAGCTCAGAGCTTGAAAGGAATTTGTCAGAATACTTGTACTAATGCATATACTTGCACCAAAACAATTTTTGTGTGCACAATACAACCTCAATGTCAAAGTGATTTAAATCTGTAACACAAGGGCGAGGATCCCTTACAGTACACAAATCTTCACTTGCACCAAATGAGTTAAAATCTTCAGTACATTTGACTATAGGAAAAGAAGCATTCTAAACATCAATGTTGAAATATTTTTGCAATATGCAGCATGCATTTGCTCTTTTTTGTAGCTTTTGTATATGAGTTATGTCAATTACAGTAAGGTTGCAAACTTTTTTTTTCTTTGGAAATGGACATGCATAGATGTCATCCATATACTCAAGCCAGTGTGGCCTAAATATACAACATATGTTCCCTAATTTCCGATACTTGAATACCACGGAAAAATTCATATTTCTCATGCAATTAGATAAACCATACATTATTGATTTCATCTGTCCTTATATTTATAACTGTTTTAAGAAGCGAGAAGAAGTTGAACTTGTACATACTAGAATGTATTAGCATATGTAGAGGTGATAAGATACCTTTTTCTTATATCAAAATTGTACCTTATCACTAGTGCTACGGCCTGTACTTAGCTTGTTTGAGCACAAATGTACAATAAAGGTCATTCATTCATTCATTCATTGTTTGAACTACATGGAAAAGATTTGATTTTGTGTTTCTGTAGCCTTGTTATAGGCCAGGACAGCTGTGCAGAGGGCCAGGCTGCCAAAACGAGGCTACTGATGAACTGGGGTTCTGTCCTGTGTGTTTCTATGACAGCCTTGCCTCAGGAGGTGAGACAATTTTTTTTTTCAATTTGATTTGCACAGTCATGTTCAAGTTGTTTCTTGAAATACTCAATGTCAGTCTGCGTAGGAGTTGCATATTCTAACGTTTATATTTGTTTACTTTTAACGATTTCAGGACTGGGAAGCTTTTTCGAGCAGTCAACACACCCGAAAGGTGCAACAGGGCACACTGAAGCAACTTCCAGACCATACAGCTTGATGAACAGAGGAGCAAGGAGCCAGCTTCCCACATCCCCCAAGCTGGGAATGGCAAGTTTCCCCTCCCCTGGCAGTTCACATCATGGAAATCACATGATTTGTACTGGGCCTGTCTTCGTTTTTAATGGCAACCTCCCATCTGACTCAAAGTCTCTTCAGGGCGTGTTCTCATCCCTCCCAACAGGTAAAGACAGGCCCCTGGGTTGTAAGAAGCCAGGATGCACTAACTATGGCAATGAGAAATGCTATGGTTACTGCAATGCCTGCTATGATGGAAAGGTAGCCAAGGGTCAGTAAGATCATAATGGTGGAATTTTGCCACTCCTACAAAATGTACTTGCTTCATGGCGAATGAAAGTCTGACAAAAACAAATTGTTTTGTTCTCAGTTTTATGTCTACAATTCAAGAAAATGCGAACAAAATTTTGTCGGTATCCTTGTAGGGTGGTAAAAGAAATATTAAGATAGGCAGTATTGTTTGTGTTACATTAGGCTAATTAAAAGATATTTGATAAATTTTGAATGAGTAGCAAATGCTTGTTGTCATATGTATTCTATGTCTTAAAACCCTTAAACTGCCAAGCCCGGATATATCAGGCACACATACACATGCCCTGTGTGCCGCGCCAGGATATATCCAGGATAGCGTATTCCCCCAAAGTAGCAGCTTTGTGCGTGTATAGGCACGAACCCCGGAAGTTAGGGACTTTGGCCTTGTTCGCTTTTAGCATTTTATAGGGCTGAAACTCTGGCAGTTTAAGGCTTAAAAGAGCCCAGTTGGTCTTGTGTGCGATATGCTGATAGGCTTTAAGTCTATGTGAGTTAAGAAGGGCACTATTGAGTCATATTCCATTATTTTCCTTGATTCCTAAGGGAGACGTTGGATTCCTGATTGTACAGTTATTGCTACCCCATCATGTGCTCTATGCGTTTATGAATTATGAGATTGTTATAAAAACAGATTTAAAGAAGTTGGAGAGAGATCTATGCTTTTATACATTATGAGATTGTTATAAGAACAGATTTAAAGAATTTGGAGAAAGGGATGCTAAAGTGACATTTGTCTAGTTGTCTATCTGGCAATCATTCCTAACACTGGGGTATGTCATTATAAAGGAAAAATTTGTATCATTCCAAGTTCTTCCAAGAACATTTTTAAAAATGTCAAAAGAAAAAGCTAAGTTATGCAGAAGTGCTATCTATCATATTTTGATTGAGGAGCCATTTGTACTTTGCATATAGGATAAAGCTCTTTTGCTAGTATGGCTGTGATCTGGTATGCATCCTTACTTTCCCCATTGTATTTGGGATGTCAAGAAAGCAACTGTGGATGTAAACCTTTGGCGTTTACCAAAATGTATTAACCTGACGCTATATTATTCAGATTACAAGTGCTTACGACAATTGTCACTGAAACTGTATATATGATCAGATATATATCACATTCCATTCCAAACATCAACCTCATATAACGTCCTTGCAAACATGAAGTAAAAACAAATGATTGGAGAGGTGAAGATAAGATGCCTTATAATTGTAACTTGATGGCTTCACAGTTTAAAGAGTATTTCTGAATGAGAATGTATATTTTGATACATGTACTATATGAAATGAAACATTTTGAGGAACGATAATGGCTCTACTTGCATTTGAGGTATACTTTTTGAGGTGTGTTACATGTGTACATTTAGATTAAAGCAAAGTTAAAAGGGCTTTAGGTTAGATAATGCTCATATATATCAAAGTACCACTGCAGTTTGGAGGAGCAGTAAAACCTGTTCATTAGAAAACCCAGATTCTGCTGTACTATTAACACCAAATATGCCTTGAGTGATTATGGTCATGCAGTCCATTGACTGAAGAAGAATAAACATAAAGGAGTACATGTATCTGTGTTGAACATTTATTTCTTCTGATGTTACACATGAACATTAAATGTCGAAAGCACACTTGCACTTGCACTTGCTGGTATTACTAGATGCACAGAAAAGGTTTGGGTGCAGAATTTGAAGAACATTGTTTCTGTACATTTACTTCAGTAATGTCTTTCCTTAATTTAACGTATTTGACATGAAAGGTAAGATTTTTTTAAGTTCCTGTGAACCTAAGATAATGCAACAATCTAGCTTCATGTATCCATTGAAAATGGCATGAAGTACCACACCCTTATTAAATATATATTTTCTAGATAAACTACCTTCATGCATGATGTTTCCCTGAAAGTCCTAACTATAACTCTAAAGGAGAATGGGTAGCATGAGCTTTTTATTTCCACTTCATATTTTCTGATACTGCCATATAGAATCACAGACTGTAGCTTTAAATTGTAAAAGATAATATGTCGGCAAGAGCAAATGAATTAGATTCAGATAAGGCCACACCAATGTTGCTTCTCTGATTTTTTCAGAAAAATATTGGGGCGCTAGGTCAAAAAAAATTGCAAAAAGTCTGGGGGAACTTATATAACAAAAAAAACAAGATTTAAGTGTCAAGTTCTCAGCTTTTCATGGCATTTATCCAATGATTCTTTTCCTTTGATTTAATACCACTGTTCTGATCATGTGACTACAAAGAAGCTCTCTGATTGGTTTATCAGCACTGTGTGCCCCTGGAATGTTTTATTTTAAAGTCTGCAATAACAAATCCTATATTATTTTTCTTGGGACTAAATTCTTTTTTTTTTCAAATTGGAAAATGGATCGGGAAATCCGAGAAGCAACAAATTAAATTGGTGTGGCCTAAGGATACAAAAAATGCTAGTTTTCAATACCAATGATACATAAATGTTGAATTGCCACATTTTGAACATGATGAATGGGAAAGAGATTGAACACAACTGAGAGACTATGTTAAACTTTATTAATAAAGCATTAATTAAAAGTAACAAGTTTTAAACATTGATACAGAAGTAAGTGAACATTAGCATCTAGATTTCATTCTCTCTATTTCTGCTGGACAAGTCATCAAGAGCCACAGGAAAATGATTGAATACGAGTCAATATTTTCTTATGTACAATCTGCTCTCTAATGCTATTATTTTGAATAAACTACATGTAATGTAGTGTAATGTCAACTGTCACAATTCTGCTGGATACCTTAACACCACCTCAGTACAAAACCAAGGCCTTTCCAAGAATATCTGGAGTACATACGTCAGGATTACTGATGTTGCATTTAGTATCTCTTTAAATTCTCTCTAAATTCACTTCTTACTTTGAGGGTCTTAGGCTACCCAGTGGAGAGTTGACTTTAGATGTATGAAAGTGAAAGAAAAAACATCAGTGCATCATTGTAGCAAAATTGAACCACTTTTTATAATGAAAGTCCTTTAGAAGCACTCACGACTACCCACCTCAACAAAAAATAATAATATAGGAAATTCATACACACAAAACAAAGTTGTGTAAGTAGTTCTGCTACAATGTCAAAGCCTTTTTGTAGCATTTCTATCTTTTCAGTATATTATACATGGTAGAGTCATACAGCTACTAAGACGTATATTTAACCTGCCTGCTGTATAACACCATAACCAACAGAGAACTGGTATCCTAACTGCTACTTCAGTGTGCTAACCAATCATCTTTCTAATGTGCATTACAAAAAACACCTTCACCGCCCCCCCAAAATGCTACTAAATCTGTTTCAGAAGTTATCCTTCAGTGTTCTCTAATGTCCCATATATAACTAAGGTCAACTCTCATAAATCTGCTGGGTACCCAAGCACCTCCACATTTTTTTTGTGTGAAATTTTTACAGAATCACAACACATTGGGATAAATCTCAATGTTTGGTAAAGCTTTTTCATAAATGTTGTGGGCCTTGTGGCTTTAGCCAAATTTAGTAAAACAAGCAGAGTAGATAAAGAAACTTCTTTCCTATTTACCCTGACGTTTGAATCATGAATGCTTTAAATTTGTCATCAACTATTGTGTATACAAAATCGTAACTTTACTTTGCATCATCCTTGGTACATTGTTGTTAGTGGAGGCAAAAACAGTAACTTGTAATAATAATTTTAAGCTCTGATAAATGAGTAAGCTAACCTAAGATGATTGTTATGATGAAAAATGTGCATTGTTGAAAGATGGTACACACTACTAAAGCCTTATATGTTATTTTTAAAGAAATGTTTACACCTTGGTAAATACACACTTTGCATTCCTCTTCACATATTGAAAAATGCAAACTTTTTACAAAGAAGTCTGTTGTTGCCTTTTTTCACCTGCCTCTAAATACCTCAAACAAATAAATTCAGCCTTGACCTTCAGTCATTTTCTTGGCTTCTTTATCACTTGTGGTTATCACTTCAAGTAGAATATACAATCAATTAACAGAGGAATGCTTTTTCTCATTCTATTTGTAAAAATACACAGCATCAATCCTGGAGGAACACACAAATGAAACCACATAACATGTACTCAATCATTGTACATCAGAGAACTTGAGCAAAAAAGTCATTCTTTGCCAGTTAGTAATGACGGTAGTCATACTTCCATTTTGAATTTGCACAATGATTAACCATTAGCAACACAAGAACACAATAATAGCAAGGAGGTTATAAAGACCTCCTATATAACCTGCTTGATAATACATATCAGGCATATCTCAATATGTGTAACTAAAGGTAAACTGAAAACATCATTTAGATAGTGTGATAACCAGTGTTACATTAATTTGTGTTGAAATCTCTCCTTCTACATCACCATCGTTTTTGAAATACATGTGTTTACATTTCAAGTCTAACATTAACGAATTAATAAATGTTACAAAGAATGAAAAAGTATCACAAGGAAATCAATCAAATGTAATCATTCTGTTCTGCTGAAGTACTATAATTCTGATTTCAGACAACAAGTACTTCAGGTGTAGATATGTACATGTGTTGAAAAAAGTAAAATCCAATGCATTCTGAAATGCAGTTTGTAATATTCAACCTTCTGCACTGCAAACACATCATAACACCAAATTAACATTGTTTACAATAGAATAGAGTGGCAGCAGGAAGAGGGTTAATTTTTCCGGAAACAAGTTTCTTTCCTAACCAAAGCTGTATCATCAAAAAAAAAAAAAACATTGATACTTCAAAATGTACTTATGGATGAAACTATTTCAGATGCCATAATTGGCCTGGTAACACCCGTGACAGAATCCAAAACATTTGGAGTTGCCAAAATTTTCACAACCCTCTGCCTTACACTTCTTCATAGCACTTGACTTTCTTGGCTCCTGGGCTACATATTTTTGATAGGCTTCCTGTGGTTCCAACTTTCTCGCAGCCTGTTGTGGAGTCATCAAACTCATGAACTTGTGGAAACATTGATCACAGAGGTTCTCCTGGTCAGGGTAGCCATCGTTGGGACAGTTTGGTGAGGCACACTGTTGGCGGGGGTGATACGCTGGTGGTGCGTACCCAGGCTGGGGCTCAGGGACTACAGGGTTGTACTTGTAGGCTGGTGGAGGGTTGTAGTACCCACCAGTCTGGACTGTAGCACGGATTATCTGTAAGCAAAAGGATTTAGTTTTAGAAAGGTTTAGAAATTAAACAACATAGAAATATAGACTCTTGAACTCAACTCTTTTGCATACTTTCTACTTGTCATTACAACATTGAAAGTCCTAGAATTTTATTTGCTCCTGGATGATAAATATATAGCACATACTGTAAATTCAGAAACTTTCGCAGTGGTTTAATGTTCGTGGTTTTTGCGACCACCGCGACCATTTTTCCATGGCAGTTAGAGACTACAGTGCATGGTGAACGTAAAACCATCGCGAAAGGTCCCTTTACCCGCTACCGCAAAATTGAATCCCCGCGAACTTAAATGCATTTACAGTACCATTTGAACTTGCATGTAGTCTGCTATGTAAAAATGCATTTCAAAATTTATAGTATATGCAAAGAGATATTTGATCTTTAAGATTTGTTGCAGATTAAACAGTTCTAGTACTATTAGATAATCAAGCAAAAATACCCTTGGTGCATAAGCTGTAGGTGGCTCTACATTGGTGTGAAGGTTTTGTGCCCTGTGGGCCTCGATGTCCTTGGTACGGTGGACCTCGGCGATGTGGCGCAGGTAACACTTGGAGCACATGTTGAGGTTGTCTGGTTCACCGTGCATGTCACATCCTGCAGCGATACACTGTTGTCGTGGCAACCTGGCAGCGTAATGCGAAGCACCTGGACATGACATAGACATGGTTTATTTTTTAGTATCAGGTGTAAACTATACAACTCAACTTTGACCATTGTTTTCACATTGTCAGGTGTCAACAAAATACATCAAAACTCAATATTCTCAAATGGTCTCTTCCTCCATACATGGTATATAAGATCGAAACTGACCAAATTTGCTTAAAAATGTAAAGCGCATGGGGGATAGGAAGTCAACATGCACCATCATAATCTGCTTTAGTGAGCTCAAATGAGCTTCCAAATATATACAGCACTTTGTGATCAAAGCTACAACAGGACCAACATCATAGTACTTTACCTTTAGGACATGTTTGACAAGTAGTGTTTGATTGTCAAATTAAAGATCATAGACTGACCTGCAACTTCAGCCAGAACCCGCAGTGGTGTCTCCCCTTGGTGCTGATTGGCTGGCTGGGGTGGTTGATTGACAGGTGGTTGGGGTGGGTGATTGACAGAAGGCTGTCCTGCCTGCTGACTGGTGTGTTCACAGAAGCACCGAAAGCAGAATCCCATCTGCTCCTTAGCGCCGAACATCTCGCATCCCTGGGCTGCGTTCACACAGGGCAGCTGTGGCTCGTCTGGGACTGGGAGTTGTGTTGTTGTCCTGGCAACTGACACAGTTCCTCCTTCTTCTGTTGTCACGGTGACGTTCCCAGGTGTCACGACCACTGATGCCCCATGGCCTGCTGTGATGATGGTGTTGGCTGGCAGTTCCTCAGATGAGTGATTAGGACCATTGGGTAGAGGACTTGCTGAGGCAGCAGGCTTCTTGCTGTGGTATTCCTTGAGGGTGTGGTAACACTTGGAACACAGATTGTTGTACATGGCATCTCCGTAAGCATCACAGTGAGGTGCTGGACACTGCTTCCTTTCCACAAGCGAGGGAACGGGCTGGGGATCTCTTGGAGCTGCAGCAGCTGCTGTGCTGGTAGGAGCTGCAGGAGGTGGCTCTGCAGTGCTGCTGGGAGCTGGAGCTGGTTGCAGTGTTGGTGGTTTCGGTGATGCTGGAGTCTTCCCCTTTTTCAGGCACCAGTAACATCTGCCACCAGTGTTCTCAAGCTTTAGGTTTAGGCATCCTTCATTCAAACACTTTGTAGAATTAGTTTCCCCAGTTTGTGGATCGATTGGGCCAAGAGGAAGGGCAGAAGATGAAGATAGTTCAAAGCCAAGAGGTCTTGTCTCACTTTGTGTGGAAACCTGATTATTGGAGCTTCCTTCTGCACCTGTGGACACTAAATCTTCTGGTCCAGAACTTGTCAAGTTGGCTGCTGCTGCAGCTTTGTCTGTAGTTCTTCCTGTACTGCTCTCTTTAGTGTAACACTCAGGACATAGACCATTGGATGACTCAAGACCAACCCTCATACAGTCTGTTGTCTTGCACTTCTTGAAGTACCTTGCTTTGGTCACATCATTGATGGGTGCAGTTGTGTAAACTTCTTCAGCTGGTCGTTGGGGTGCTGTGGCCACAGTTTTCTGGGTGGCTGCAATTTCAGTGGCTGATTTTGGTCGAGATTTCTTTCCTAACTCCATCAGGTAGCACTGAGAGCAGTACCCATCCTGGCCAGGAGCCCCAAACATCTCACATCCTACAGTCTTGCAGGTGGGGGATCCTCCAGGTGTCGATGTCTTGGCAGACGTGAATGTTGAACTAATGTGTGTCAAAACTGCAGCCACAGTTGTGACAGCTGCAGCCACAGCTGTGACAGGTGTAGTCACAGTTGGGACAGCTGCAGCAACAGCACCTGCAGCAACAGCACCTGCAGCTCTGCTATGTTGGTCAATGTAACATTTCTTACACATGTCGTTGGTTTTGGGGTAGCCTGTCCTCTGACACTCTGGGATGATGCACTTTGCTGGGTTAGTGAAGTCACTGATGTGGCCCAGACTCTGACTGTTGGTCCTATTTTCAATGCTGTGCAGTGGCTGTGGAGTAGTTGGAATGATACCCAGACTTGAGGCACGCTCGGTTTGCTTGAGTGGATGCACAGATGGAGGCTGTCCTGACTTTGTAAGAATGTTGACGAAGCAGACGTCACAGAGGTTCTCATTGTCAGGGTTACGGTCGTTGTTGCAGCCCTCAATGATGCACTTGTTAGGATTTCTTGCGAGTGGCTGCACCTCTTTAGCAGTCTGGGTGGCTTTTCCTACTTCCACCTCCCTTCTGCGCTGATCACGGTTTATCTTCCCATAACATTCGTGACAGTATTCTCCAGTGGCAATAGAGCAGAAGTACTGGCACCCTGGGGTCCTGCACTCTCTCATCACCATGGAGGAATTTGGAACAACATCAGCTGGCAATACTGCAGCTTCTGGTGGTCCTGGTGGCTTCTTGGAGACTCTACTCTCTCTAAAACATGCTGTGCAAAGTCCGTTTTGCTCAGCTGTCCCATACATATCACAGCCAGGATTAACACATTTCTGGGCTTCTTTTCCAGTTTCAGTCCTTTGCTTGTCAGGTGCTGGAGGTAGCTCATTTTTAGCAACTTCCCGTGGCTCCCCGCCTTCCTGTATTTCTTCTGGCTTCTTGAAAGTTTTCTCTACTGCTTGGAAGAAGTCTTTGATAAGATCTTGCTCCTCAGGAGGAGGGTTTCGATTCAGTTTGGCTGCCAGGACCATGGAGATGGACTCCTTTCTTGTATACGGCAGCTCCATCAGATCCAGGTATTTTTGTAGAAGCTCTCTAGCCTGGTTCTCCTCATCCTCGAGTAGAAACTGAACTGTCAGCATGGTGAGGTCATGTTTGACTAGAGGGACAGCATACTCCCCTGTAGCCAGGCCTATTGGTGCTGGGGCCTCCTCTTGGCTCAGTAAGGGTGTGAAGTGCTGCTGCAGGTAACCAAGTATGATGGGAGACCGCACACATTCTTCAGGCTTCCAACGTAGAGGAAGGTAGATTCCGCTGAAGTGGATCGGAGCAAAGGTGTGGCCCTCAAAGTTGTGTAGGACATCTTCTGCAAGGATGATGATTGGTCTACGAAGAACATTAGCCAGAACAAAGATGTGGAACTCTTCAAGGGACTTGTAGGGGAGGTCATTGGCCTCGGGAGGGTTTGGCGTGGCATCTGCCATGCAGACCATGATGTTCCACTCATCCCGCCATTCCTTTTTCAAAGAAATTATATTTTTAATGTTAGTTAAGACATTAAAAAAAGTCATAGAGCAATTGACAGTCTCCATAGTTTTCTTAAGGAAAATACAAATGTATTTATATTAACTTGCATCTGTTATGTTGTGACAAAAAAAGGTAAAAAGGTAAATTGATTGATGAGATTTCATGCTAACATTCTTTACCATGTCAAATTTCTGTCCTTACCATTGACCCATACTCAAGGTGTCCTGGTACGGCTGCATTCCGTGCCCTGCACTGCCGATCCCAGCGCTGCTTCATCTCCTCATTCATGTCCTCCCGCATGGCACGGAAGAGAAGTCTGCGCAGGGCCAGGTCTTTGTCATCAGTACCAGACATGTACACCGACACTGCGTGCAACAGGCAGTTACCATCCCCTGGAAACAAATGATAAATTCATTGACTTCTGACAATTCATACTTGACTATGAATATGATTCAGTTTCAGAAGAAACTTATAGTTTCAACAGAAACCCTGTACAAGCAAAATTATATCTGTTCAAACTCCTTGTTCTACAAAACAATGATAATTCTATCACATAGGTACTAAGTATATGCATATGCCAATACATTGGCCAAATTATGCATCTTGCAAAATTTTAAATAAGTAGTACAATACCTAAGGTCTGTATGGGTGTCAGTGGCCTGGCTGTTCTGCACCAGTTCAACACATAGGCTTCTTCCAGGGTTTTCTGTAGGGAAAATGACATCAAACAAGCAGCTTGGTTATTAGTGACCCATACTACCATACTGAAGAAAGTTAATTCACTAGCAAACTCATGAAATTCCAAAAGACTTCAATGAATCCAATCTGCATTGGTCGTATTCAAGAATGTTGAATGATTTCTACATTTATGAAGGTTCCATGAAGAATATGACTTCTGTTACAATCTCTTTACTGATCTTCTTTATTTGTGAATGATGATTAAACCATGATCCATCAACATGAGGCTAAAGGTATTTCCTGATGATTACCTGCATGAAGCGATCGATGAAGATTTTCTCTAGGATGTCCTGGAAAGTCTGAGGAAACAGAGCCAGACATGGCAGCAGGATGGTGTGGGCTGTCAGTCCTGCTACATAGGCAATGCCTCCAGCTGTCCACTGGATTCCTGCTACCAGAAGGTCACGGATTTTGGTGCTTTTACTCGCATTGCAAGAGGACAGGTCACGTGGTAGTTGATTCTCCATGATTTGTTAACTTTAGAATCAACCTGGAACAACATAAAGAAACAAAAATGTTAGTTATAGAATCATATTGTCACTTCCAACAAGCTACACAGAATATTCAAACAGAAACTCCAGCCTGAATTGATTTTCTTATATTGCTTTGAGTTTAAGCTTGACATTTGTCATGTTACCTTTTATGGTTAGAAAAGATGCCCTGCCAATGCAGTCTTCAAAAAGCTGAAACTCATAGCAGGACTCTAAAAGACTGAAACTAAGCAAGTCATGCTTATTTCAATTCCTGTGTATGAAGTAGCCCAGTCTCCAGATTGGCGAAGAGTTGTAAATGAAATGATATTAACAGGAAACTAAACTTCACCCCCCAAAAAAGTTTTTCAGGTAACTCAACAACTTACCTGAAGGTACTCTTCAATAGAAAAAGACAAGAGACCATACTCTATTTTATACCTTGCTTCTGGCTGATCAGCCTGGTAAAAATAGAAATTGTGACAACCAATAGAAAGACCCATTGGGAATTCCCAAGTTTCTTCATTCGGGTTTCAGTGTATTGCTTCCTTCCTGGCTTTTGACCAGTATCAGTTACGCCCCTTTCTTCTAGGAAATCCCCCTTATATGGGAATGCCCTGTTACGTCTGCTGTCTTAAAGTATTTCTCGATGCGTTGGGAAAGTTTATAACACATTTGCTTGCGTTGAAAGGGTCCTGGTTTATTGTTGACTCATCGATTGAGGATCACATGGTTAATACAAAAGGTCTTGTGAAAATCAAGTGACATCATGAACTTTGTCTGCGACACATGCTGTTCGTCGACGCAAGGCCCTACTGTCTGACTGCCGTAATATTGTGTCTTGTTTCAGTCCAAACTAAGTAGTACATGACTTCCAAACCAGAAACTAACATCGGGACGAACCCACCATGGTATAAATGGCTTATTTTAAACACAGGTATAGTGACGCTGAAAATTTGCCACAGGAAACAAAATTAGACAAATGTAGACTGCTGGTATCTGTATGTATGTTGTGGGTAACTCTACTCCATTAACAGTCCAAGAAAAGTGTTTGGATGTTCCATAGCATTGGCTAATGTTGCATATTGGACCGAGTTCCTACTACATGTGTTGAAAAGAGGAAAACCAAGAATTATCGTTCAAGTTGAACAAAATGGCCGCCCGTTACGGTACGTGGCGCGTCGTATCTAACGACCGACCTTTGTATTTCGGTCTGAATTTCAGGTATTAGTCAAACAACAAGGTGGTGTGGCAATAACACCCGATTCTCCCTCTACATACTACGCATCTACACACTCTGGTAGAAACTGGAAACAGAATACACGAGTGGACAAATACTTACAGTTTTTAGTTCATCCATAAGTCTCTAGTAACGGTGGTTTATAAAGACAGAAGTGCGTAACTGGAAAGTCCAGAATCTATTTATGGCAAAAAGACGAAGGGGAATCCCCTCGGACTTATGTACTTAGTGTAAAGGGTATAGATACATTATTTATACTCACTTAATTTGTCTAAATCTCACTCATGAATTTATTATCACTATATAGCTGAATACTACATTATTATTAATTATATTAATGTCCTAAAATTGCAATGTTTTACGTTTTATTCAATAATATTTTCTTCTATTTACTGATAAGACCCCTATTATATAATGGTATCGTTCAGTTTCATCTTATGACGTCATGTTTTTTTTTGCTTAGTCACTTTTTCCGGTCGTGAAGTGGCCGTCTCAGATTATGAGCAACCAAGGGGGTTAGATAAGGAGCAACCAATCAACGGCAAGTGATTAATGTCAAACATAGTGGTCGTAGGAAATGCGTTGATGCTGATACTTTGAATCAGCTGAAAGTTCAAGGCAAGGCAAAGGCAAAGGCAAAATCACCGAATCTGCGGTTACAAATTATTCTACCCATCTGCCTTGCGCAACAGTTCGGGTCATATCCTCCCAGAAGGAGGGCGGGTTTGGGTTTGTTTTGAATTTCTCTCTGAAATTCGACGAAAATCAGGTCAAGTCAGGGATGTTCAGCTCCCGAAGTCCCGGACCCAGGTCTGTGCCGCCCGTGGAAAACCCTCTACTCTTGGAGACGGCTGTCAGTCTAGCGAGAAAGATACGGAACCGCGAGGTAAGTGGAGGCAAGACTCTCTCCGACGATTTAAAAAGCTGCAGCTGGCCTCAGTAAATCGTCACGCAGATGCATGGATTTGGCTTGTGATGCTCTCCTTCTCAATCAGTACGTTATTTCAAGTCGTGAGTTTTTCCACTGGACACCACGACTTTTTTAAAGTATCACAAATGAAGGAAAAGCCATTGAGAAACACGGTGGTGAAGCCTTAACGTTACATCTGCTGAGAGTTTATGTTGATTTTGTTCCTTAGCTAACGGTACCACTTATGAGGGCTTTAGAAAACGTTAGCCAGTATTAGGAAACTAACGTTTGATACTTAGTTTGAGGAAAATCGTAGTTTCACGAGAAAGACAGCAGATTGCAGTTACAGACTGCAAAAATAATAGTTTCCAGGGGGGAGTGTCCTGGAAAAGGAGGAGGTGGTCACTGATTGAGAGGAGGGGGGTGGGGTGCATATGTTTCTTGTTAGATCGATGCAACAGCTGCTCTAATAATCACTGCATCTGATTCTGATTCAGCTTTTCACTAGTTCACATTCGAGGATAACTATCCACTCTGGAAACTGATAGTTGTCAGTGATCAGACTGGGAGGGGCAGTTATATTTTGTCAATTACAAACAAACATAACAAATAAGAATTGCCCCTCCTTGAATTGCAACAGTAAATTGCTTATCAAAATTCAATTATATATGTATTTTAAAGATAAAGAGGGGTCTGTTCGCCTTTTTCTTAAAGGCATGATCATCTATTTCAGTTCTACTTCATTGTTAGACAGTAACATTAATTCAGCATAAAGTATTATTGACAATTTTGTGTAATCAAGGAAGATTTTCATATTGCCTCATTCATAGTTGGCCCTGCCTCTCAATTTCTTTTTAATACTGAAGTAAATGCACTTGGGACCTCAAATATAGATGTTGAGAACTAACCAACTATTAGACTTCAATGTTGGTATTGGTGTATAAAAATTCTATCAGATACATGTGTGTTATTAAGAGATATTTACCATTAGTAAAATATATTTTAATACTAGTACAATGTACTACAGAATATTAATCGAAATATCTACAATATTAATTACCTCACTGCTACTAGTAGGCTATGCCACCATTCCTGTTAGATGACCACATCATTTTGGCTCAGATCCATTCATTCTGTACCTACATGCAGTGCGTAATAATATGTATAAATTTTGACTCTGACTTGTTAGTGATACCAACATATCCATGTTTGCCTCAAAATTCATTTTCTGGAATAGGTGCACTAATCTAAAAAAAATGATGTACAGAAAAAAAATTGGGTGCACAGTATGTGTGTATGTATGCATGCACTATGTATATATATATTTATGTAACGTTATATATAAAGGTCAAATTTTTTTGTTTTAAATTGTAGTGAATATCCATCCAGCCAGTATTTTCAGCTGCCCAGTAGACAACCATGGATGACAAAAAGAGATTTCAAACCCAGATTAATAATGCAAAAACATCAGCTGATTCCCAGTTGGTTCTGTGACCTTGCAATTTCACCATCAAGTCATGTGGTCAAAAGTCATGAGTTCAAATTCTGAAATGGACATCAGCTGGTAGTGAATCCTGTCTGACAGTCAGGTAATTTTGTTTGGCAGTTTGCAGGAGAGGCTAAAGTCTATTGCTCAAATACTAATTTGCAATCAGGAGGCTGAGATTCCAAATAAAAGATAGAAGCCACCAACTCTGCAGGTAACAAATCAAGGCTCAGTATTCATTAAGTGGAATTTTTTATTTCCAGCAAACATGAAGATATTGCATAAAAGTACAACTGAAGATGTAACTCAATGTCATATTATCTGCACTCAATTAATACACTGATTTTGTCGAACTGGCCTTTTGCTTCCGGTTGATTTCTATCACAGAGATAGCAAAGCAACAGTGTGTGACATCTGCCTGCTTTTTCTCACAGAATAAAATAAAAGGATTTACAATACAACATTCAGCCATGATTTTCAGATCAGACATGTGAAACTACCAGTACCACCAGTATAACAGATCTAGAGTGGGTGACAGAGGCCAGTTTGATACCCAAACTGTAAGCTGGTCAGTGGGGAAGGATACATAGTGGGCAGGGTACAGTGGAGTCTTGAATATTTCATAATTGCCATGGCTACATGTCATTTTACTATCTGGTCATTCATTTGGTAAAAAGGCATGTATGCAAATAGAACTGTAAGGGATATTTATTTTTTTCATATTTATTCTACCAGATGATGGCTTATAGGCTGATCTGGTTCATCGTTTTAGTTCTTGCAAGATATATAAAGGTGAAGTAATAAACACATAAATTTATGATGAAATTTCACCAGTTGTTAATACAGTGTGTCAGGAGCACAGAAACACTGTAATTATACTTAGTGACATATTTACACTGAAGTAGAAATACCATAGAAACAAAGGTTTTGGGGCTCATTCTATGAATACCTTACCATGTCCGTCACTAACAACAGTGGAGTTGTGAATATTTCATACCCCTTGACCCTTGAGGCTTTACATTAATGCTGAGTCATACAGGGAAAGTCACAGCATAATGAACATGTCATAAAGCTAATTCTGATGCAGTTCTCTCTGGTGCCTGTTACACCAAGTAGGGAAGACATGTAGGGTTTGTTCTTATGGTGATCCCTTCTTTTGATTTCTCCAGTGGTTGTGATGAATAATTGATTGAGACCCAGAGGCTGAAGATGCCTGTAGGTCTTGATGATATTGTATGATTATGTTGGAATTACATGTATGACACAGATACCGAGAAAAGGTAGCCTGGGTACGATCCTCTGTTGTAAATGTTGCCTCAATCTTTCTAACCGTAACTTAACAGCAGTGGTTGGCAAAAGAAAAGATTGAGCCAGCAGTTACTGTGGAGGGTGGTACCCAGGCTTAAAGTAAGGTACTGTTACAGTAGAAGAGAAATTTTACAGGACTGTAAGGATGGGAAAATGTAAACTAAAGCAAAGGAAGGGTGCGATATTGTTTGATCACCAGTTTGGAACCTTGAGGAATTGCTGTATGGCCATATGAAGAAATATCTGATTTAAAAAAAATTAAATTCAAAAGTTGTTTAATTTTAAGAGCCAGGAATCACATTATGTCAAAATGATAATGGTTGTTGAGCCATGCTGAGATCCATATAATTTTTCTACACTGTAGGTGGTGGGCAAACCATGTAATTTGTGATTGAGGGCAAAATATTTCAAATTAGATCTGATTAAGTCCTAACCTTATGGACTGCTGTAAGAATGATGAGTTAATAATTTGAACACATTTCGTCTAACTCACCCCCTGTGAAAGATTATTTAGACATGGGACGTTTAATTTACCTCCTGAGATTGATATGTGCAATGACATAGGGAGGAGTCAAACTTTGAAAGTCAGAAATGATGTCTGTAATAACAGTGAGGGTAACCATCATGGCAGCAGTGGGCCTGAGTTGTGATGATGTACACCAGAAGGAACAAGGGTCCCTGTATGCAGGTCTTCAGTCACCAGAACGACTTAATATTTCATGTGACCTCCAGGCTAGAAATGGTGCAGGAAGATTGGGGACTCTCAAGGACAAATCTTGTCTGACCTTAAACTGTTACAGAGATGTTGTAAGATACACAGGTGTTGTAATAAATGTACTAACATATGGTGTTGTAGAAGTAGTAAGCACTTGGAAAATGTGGTATTCGACACCTAGCTGCAGTGCAAAGTAGAACCTGTCATTTATTAATATCGCACTAGAAGAGTGACACAGTTATTGCCAAAACTACATCAGGTAAATCCATACTGGTTGAGACAGTAAGAGCTTCAGTATTCTGTGTATAATTCAATACTCTGTAGACAGAAACTTAAGAAAGGGTTATAACGGGAGAAGGAAAACAAAGACAGTTAAATGAAGCATAAAAACAAACAATTAATACATTGTGTAGAATTTGCAAAAAGTGATAGTCCAGGGAGACACACAAATGCCTACTTTGTATACAGTACCCCTACCAAATGGTACCTGTTTCTCTATGTAGCCCATACCACCATCCTCTCTACAGTAATGCATCATAAACTCCACTAATGCAATGGGATACATTCCTGGCCACCTCTCTGCTGTGGTGCATGCTGCGTTATACATTCTAGAGATGGCTGTTAGCTTAGTGTCCTCCAGATTGCATCTCAGAAGTTATCTCAATGCCCTAAGGAATTTGACAAAGGCACTCGGCAGACATCTAGAGTTGATCAAGAATTTGGGGTGGGCTTAAAGATTTTCTAACCATAACTTTTACTAGAATATACACTATTGATACTATTCATTTATCTTATATCTATGACTTTTACTAGAACATACATTATTAGTATTATTTACTTATCTTATATATTTCCCCTCTTGGTCATGCTATATTTATTTATTGGTATGGCTGTTCAGCACACACAGTCAGGGTTGCCCAACTGGCCTACAAAGGGCTACATGTAGCTGTTCTGACAGAGACAAGGACAATACAAATGGAACTTCCAATGGACAGGATACTACATTACAATTTACATACATACTTACAACATTCTTAGGCTGTCTTGCTGTATATAATCATAATATTATCATTGAAATGTGTTATACATGGAATTGAGTTTTCTTTGCCCTGCCAAGAACATGCCATTTTCTTGGTTTGATTTGCATCTGTGCAGACAAGTCCATTTAGGGTGAACATCAGACAGAATACAGATTACAGTGAGGGAATGACCTCATTTTATAAATGGTGCCAACGGAACTGTAGGGGAGACGTGTATACTGAGTTGGGGGAACTTGTCATGCCTCTTTTTACTAATTTTAGGCTTTATGCCATTCTTTGTTGTATTTGCCAAATTATGTCAGGTTCTGTACTTCCATTTGTGCTTTATATTAAAGTATTTGTCAATGTTCCTTTGACATGAAGTATGTCAGTGTTTGCATGAAAGTTTTAGAAGTTGATAACAACCCTGTTTTTTTAAACAGCAAATGGCATACTAGTACATAAGACCCCAATTCTGTTTGAACAAACAGTATGCAATTTTTGGCATACAGTCGATTGGTAAACAAACAAACAATCAGCATTGCACTCCAACAGCAAGAGAGCTACCAACTCCTGCACTAGCATACACCACTCCTTTGATGAAAACAAACTAAAAGAGACTTAAGAAGTATGCAGTAATAAGGCCACAGCAAGTAAATTTTATGGATGACTAATCTCCAAGCAGATCCTATGGTAGCATAAGATAGTATCAAAAGCTGGCAGAGGAGTGAAGCCGGCTTAGGAGTGTGTTTTGCTACCGGGGATCTGCCTCCACTGAAACAGGGAGGAGCATTTCTATTCAACATTGGTGTTGCTGCCCCTCCCTGTTGTCATGTGCTAATTATTTTACGAGCGACTTACACTGGGACAAAGTCATTGACCAGCACATGTCCCAGTTGGAAGTTAGCACCAAACAGGAAGGAGGGCAATTAGCACCTACACTGCAAGCAGAGTTTGAATGGGAAACAATTGGATGTTAATAACCTTTGTTCTAGCCGACTGGAGGCAGATTCTACATGGCAAATGGACACTTCTTGGCTGACTAAACTCCTTGGCCAGTTTGGTACTATCTTATGCCATTAGGATCTGCTTGGAGATTAATGGATGACATCAGCGCGCGCATTAATTCTCTTCGCCAAGAAGAGTATGAGATTGCTGACTTGGGTCTGTATGTAGGTCAACAGCAAATAACTCCAGAAATTGTGGATGGAACTTTGTGATTTTTGGTAGGTGTGTAGCGGTTGTCGAAAGGAATGCCAAGTTTGAAAACGGTTTACCTGGCGTTTTCCTACGGTACTGCAGCGAGCTTGGTATGTTTTTTGCGGTTTGTTTTGGGCAGCATAAGTCAAAATCTAGCTGGGCGATTTTCACGAAACTTGGTAGGTGTGTAGCGGTTTTGGAGAGGAAGGTCAAGTGCAAAAATGGTTTACCTGGCTCTTACCTACGGTGCTGTAGCGGGATTTGTATGTAAGTGCGTTTGTCTGTATGCAAGATAACTCGAGAACCCTTGAATGGATCCTGATTATATTTGTTAGGTGGATGGGGGTTAGGAAAACGAAGGTCAAGTTCGATAATGGGGACCCTAGTGGCTGCCTAAGGTACTGCAGCAAAACTTTTAATTTTGACACTTCGTGTTCTGGACATGCTGTGGTCATGATTTTTGAGTGGTAGATAGCCCTTGGAACAGAGAGTAACTGCTGTGAGTTTGGACCCCCTAGCAGCTTTTTGGGAACTGCAGACACCGATTTCCGTTCAAGCTTTGGACGAGGATAACTCGAGAACGTGTAAACGGATCATCAGGATTTTCAGTATGTAGATAGAATGAGTGATGACATATACAATGTAATACTAATTATGCAAATCAGTAGCTAATTTGCATAATTAATGAGGAAAGTTCATAAATCCATTCCAACAGCATATAACTCAAGAAGCTGTGTATGGATTTTCATGATATTTAGTATTTAAGTAGCGGTTGCGGAAAGGAAGGTTGTGTTAAAAAATAGTTGACGTAGCATTTTCCGTTAGGACGGTAGCGGGCTGAGTGTGTCTGTCCGTTTGTTTGTGGAATGCATAACTCGAGAAGCCGTGAAAAAATCCTGATAATATTTGGTAGGTGGGTAGGGGTCAGGAAAACGAAGATAATATATATGATAGTGGCCCCCCTAGCGGCTTCCTAAGGTACTGCAGCAAAACTTATTAACAGAAATAAACTGTGCTCTATATATCTCATTTTGACCTATATCTATGGACACAGCTGTTATACAGATGTTTTGCTGGAGCTGGAGGCCCTTACACTGGGGACAAAGTCTTTGACAAGCATGAAATTCTGATTGACCAGGGATGCTACCAGGTCATCTGTCAGGTCACAGTCTGGTTTTTGGTAATATCTGTGTGTTTGTGAGGAACATAGTTCATGCAGTCATTTGCTATTTAGTAATACATGAACAAGACCTTAAAGTCTTAAATAAAGACATGATTATTTGGCGAAGAGATGGGTTCGTTGAACTCTAGTTTTTGCCTGATTTCAGAAAAAAAACAAGAATTTTTTTCTTCTGCAGGGATGGTCAACATGACGATTAAGTACCAAAATGAGCAAATATATTGTGTTGTAGCCTAATAATTGTACTTGTAGTGACACTTGCGATGTACCCAGGACTGTAGTTGTAGAAATGAAACTTATTGGATAGTTGTAAAAGTGACACCACTATGGAAGCTATGTGTGTGGTTACCAACTTTGTTGGTGATGCCAGTTTACCACACTAGTGTTACTTTTACCATACATGCACATGTCTTAAATACAGGGATGAATGCCTTGTTGGCTCTGATACCATGTTTTGTCCCTTTAATCCATTTTACAACAGTCATCACAACTTTATGGTGCCTATTTTTGAAAATGTAGCCATCTTGTTTTTTTTCACCCATCTTGTTTTTTTTTCGCCCTATCGCACTATTTTTACAGTCTGCAGAGGATGTCATCCATAAAATTTACTTGCTGTGGCCTAATGTGCCTTTTATATCAGCCAGATAGACTGAAGCCTTGTTGATGTTGAACATTTGAGTCAGGTAGAATCGCCCAGAGATGGCCTATTCCTGGCCTGTGTTGTAATGGATAGCTACGTTCAGCACCAAGGACAGGGTTGGGTTCTTATTGGTCTAACCAACTGTAAGGGCAAGGCTGTAGGCTGTACTGCTGATTGCGGAAAGGTGGATCACAGTAGCCATTTTCTCTTTGGAAGTAATTTACATACCACCATGAATCAGCATACTGAATTTGACAATTGTAGATGGCAGAACTTGGTTTGCAACACCAAATCCAGCCATGGATTCCTTTTGCACAAGGAGGTTAAAAAAAGAGAGTGATTTTTAACCTCCTTGGTTTGCAAAAGTGCAACTTTTTTTTTAGAAGTTTGTTGCCTGTATTGTGTACTTTAGTGTCTGTTCTTGTAAGTGGATGCATTGTGGTTGTTCTTTCAGAAAGACATGAGACTGTATACAAACAATTAGTATAAGTTTTGTTGTTACCCATACACGCTGCTCACAAAAAGACGTTCTATATTTAGCATATTACATCCATACAACAAAGTTTGAGTTGCAAAGCTACTCGTCTTGCACTTTTACGACACACTACTGAATACCTATTTGTAAGATAGATTGAAGAGTAGAGTTCTGTCCGATACAACGAGGCAGTGTAATGGTCTACTGATAATTGCTCTATAAGACAAAGTGTTTTCTTGATAGGAACAAAGGAGCACATTCTTTGGGTGAAAGCGTCTAATTAAACAAAGTGATATCAGCTCTGTAGATGCATCAACAGATTAGATGCTCTTTATTCCTTGTTTCAAAATTAGAACATAATTGACTTGATTAAAGAAAAAGGCTTAGGGTATAATATTACAGTTCTTATGTTAGTAAATGACTTATGATAGTTGCTATGATTTAGAGTAACTTATTAAATAGGTACATAAGGAGTTAATTATCAAAGATCTGGTATTTTGAAATCGCCATTTGAATTCTTGAATGTAGCCATACAGTTACTGTATCAAATGCAGTCAGGAGTCTGGTTGTCAAAAGGGTTATTTTTTTTAACTAGAACTTAATCATCATTTCTATCTATTTTTGCAGTAGTCAACAAGTGTATATGTCCCTTGGTGCAAGCTAGCTTCCCAGCCAGTATAATATTACATCAAAAACGTCACCAGACTAAGCCCTTTGCTGAAGTTCTCTATTCTATTAAAACTGCTGTGAACGTGGCAAGGGTAGCTGATTATGTGCAGGTTATTTTAGGGGGTTATAAGGGATTTGCTGTATCGTTGGAGTCTGTCGTCCTCTTTCCATTTATAGATATGTGCATTAGTCATGTCATGGCACTGGTATCTGTTCCATCTCTGAGGTAATTCCTAACAATATTTGCATTGGAGTTGAACTTCAGCTATAAGTGTCATGAGTACCATTTTGTCTTTTAGCTATTCTTGTCCAAGAACAATATGCCTTAAGTTGCTATGACCTAGATGCATCCTTGGTCAATCAGATTTTCATGCTAGTCAGAGGATCTGCTCCCCAGTGTAAGGGCATCTAGTGTGTCCAATTTCTTGTTATTTTAAGAAAAGCACATCTAAATGATGCCTGGAGGCATGTCTGGCTAAAACTTAAAAGCCTGCCTCCACTGTAACTTGCCTTGGCGGAGAAAACCACAATAGCATATATTAATCAAGTGGACGTGACTTCCAAGCGAACCATGCGAGGTTGCAGACACCGGTGCTGTTTTATGGCACATTTGCCAGGCGCCACCGGGATCATTAGTAATCCTGGAGGCCAAGAGCACAGAGGGTCACCTCCATGTGTGGCCAGGAATATTGGCAGGGTGGATGGACCAGTACAGGAACAGTTATCAGTGCTACTGTGTAGAGATCTGCGATAACCTTTGAAAAAGAGATTGTCCATTCAGCTTGTAAAAGCTTGTAAAAAAAAATGGCCATTTGGAAAGGTTCTGTTGAACTTTTGTACAAGAGTAAGGCCACACCAATTTAATTTCTTGGTTCACGGATTCGCTCGCTCCTATGTTTTGGAAAAAAAAATAAAAATGAAAATTACCACTTAGCAAATTTTCACCATTAATGAAACCATTCACCAACTTTCTGGTGTAGCAAATTGGCCTTTATATTATAAGCTCCTTAAAGTGTGGATACAGGTGCTGTTACTGTACAATAATAGTGTTTTTGTACTTTTTTCAAGCTGAAAACATTTTTCTTCATGTTTTGGATTAGCCGTCACCTTTACCCCAACCATTTTACAATTTTTATTTTTATTTCGCCCTCTCGCTCCATATTTTTTATGAAAAAATCCGTGAACCAAGAAATTGAATTAGTGTAGCCTAAAATTTGAAAAAAAATGCTCTACTGGTTCAAGTTTCTATTAAAAAACTGTTTATCCTTTTAGCAATATAACATGAATTCTCATAATTCCACTGGATGCCATTTATTTATAATGCCATCACATGAGAAAAAAAATGATGCATTTCATGAATGTAAAGTGATTAAAGACCAATGACCAATGCAGCATTCGATAATCCTGAGGCATACACACTTCAGATACTTTAGAGTCTTGAGAAGGCCTCTGTAAGTTACTATAACAACATTTTTTTGATGTGGCAGTATTATGGCACCAGGTGGAATTATGACAGTTATCTGAATGCAATTTAAAGATAAAGAGCACATAGGGACAGTAAGAAAACAGAGTTCTGGAGCAGTGACCTGAAAGTTATACACTCACTGTGTAGTGTTAGCTTTATTTTCAAATTTGTAAGTTCAACTGTATAGGGTTTTTAAACGTGTGTTTTTAAAGACGGGAATGCTTTACCTGCAAAATCAACAATAAACCAGCTGACATTACAGTGAGATAAAGTGTAGCACCATAGCCAACAAGATTATGTGACGTGTAAAATATCTTGTAAAGTCGTGTTCAGGTTTGCCAAAGGGCAGTAATAAAATGATGCAAAGTTGCGTTCAGGTTTCCCAAAGGGCGGTAACAACAAGGTAATGGAGTTTGTAGGCTCAGGTGCACCATGGTGATGGGTACCTCTCAAGAGTGATCACGAGTGTCTACAAATGGTTCTGGTGGTGTAGGTAGGGTCAGCAAGGGCACGTAGAGGATGGAGTCAGCGTGGCCAAAGCTCTTAGAGCAAGGACAATGTCTAGTGAAATTATGAGGGTTGATGTTATGTGAATTTAACGATACAAAGCACATAGGGGCAGTAAGAAAACACAGTTCTAGAGCAGTGATTTGAGAGTTATCCACTGACTGTTTTAGCTTTATTTGCAAAAATGTAAGTTCAACTGCATTGTCTTTTTAAAATTATAATGAATGCTTTTAATACCCACAAACTTGACAATAAACCAGACATTACAGTGATATTTGTACTGCTCAAGAGCGATCACGTGGCCTACAAATGGTTCTGGTGGTGTAGGTAGGGTCAGCAAGGGCACATAGAGGATAGTCAGCATGGCCAAAGCTCTTAGATAGAGTCAGCGTGACCAAAGCTCTCAGATGGAGTCAGTGTGACCAAAGCTCTTAGAGCAAGAAGAACGTCTATCAACTCGCGTCAACTAGCATAATTCCGCTAAGGTCACATACATATGTCACCCTGGAAAATGTATCTACTAGTAAAGTGATCTCCAATACAACATCTCCCAGTATACAGTAATTATAAAGCACTCCTGGATAGGTAAACTTGTGCTATACAGAGATCCTTCTTGTGCACTGTGAAGGTAGTGAATATTATGTAACTGAGTAGGTAAGTGTTATGGAGGTTGATCATTCTACGTTTTGGTATCTTTGTTTTTAAAAAAATAAGTTATGTAAGGCAATTTTTTAGCATGTCATAAAGGTTATCATATTTGCATTAGTATGCATGGTTTGAGCTGCATGTGTCTATCCATCATAGATCATATAGTGTTATTCCCACTGTCACCAAGTTAGGAGGAATTTTTCATTTCATATGATCATTAACATGTATCATTGTCAATCAATGAGGGGTAGATTCCAGGAGGTGTCGTTTGACTAATAATTATATTTCTAAACATTTTTTCCCTGACAAATGAATAAGCTTTGCCTGAAACTTGTTGCTTTTCTATAGAAATCACAATCTAATCATTTTGCAGACTACTACTGTAACATGTACTATGATTGCAGATAACCTTAGCCAGTTTTGATTCTTGCAGTGACAATAGATTTGAATATTACAAACTTTTTTATCATTGAGGAAAGTTTTCTTTTTATTGCTTGTTAGTACCAACAACTTGACTGAAATGACAATGAAGTAATGCCTGCCATGATATGATGTTGGTGAGATGTGTCTCATAGGCCTTAACCTCAAGAAATGTGCTGAGAAAGTGTATGATACTGGTATGTATAGCAAGGGTAAAACACTGCCTTGGACAATGTTGGCAGAGGATTATACACTGTTGGTGCTTTGTAGCTTTACAGAATTACATACTTGTCGGGGAGCTCAAGCGTTGTTAGATGTTAAAAGATGTACAGTCTGACCTAATTTGGTACCGGCATGTTATAGAGATGACCCTGATAACTGGGCTGTAATGGGCAATTCCCTCACTTATTATCACATGTCAGTCACTCCACCGGCTCACTTGGCATAAGCAAATGGGGCTTCTGTCTGTAGAGTTATTGATTTGGACTTGCAGACTCAGCGCATTTTGATAAAGTGCCATGGTAACATAACTGGAATTCTAAGTGGGAAGGTGTGTTGAGATCTATCTCTAACTCTGTACCAGGGGTGTTCTTGGTAATGAACACTTTATCAAGTCTCAAATTTGACTATCTATATTCACTCCCTCAAATTGTATGTACCGATGTATCGTTAGTATCATACTTTCGAATTTTCCATGAAATCAGTATGGCCCTAGTGGGATAAGTGTGTTCAGCATCCAAATTGGGTGTAGTATCATACTTTTACCATCATAGCATTCTCTGTAAAGCATGTAGTATCATACTTTAGAATTTTCAATTTTCCATGTATCATACTTTAGAATTTTTCATGCAGGAACCAATAGATGAAATAAGTCTGGCCCCAGTCACGAGTGAGAAAGTGTGTTCAGCATCCAAAAGCTCATCTCAAACTCGGTGCCAGAAGTGCTCTTGGCAATCACCACTTCATCATATGCTCTGGTAAAGCAAGAAATTTGGGCCATTGGATCGGCATCATTCAAATGCACCACATTACTGTGATCTACATGTAACCCTCAGCAACATTATACTTATATATCCGTATTAAAAGAATATTTATTAGTTGTGACCTGTACTTAACCTGATGGGAATATATGTACAATAACCTAGGTCTTCATTCATTAAAATGCCCATTATTGTGAAGTGTTTAAGACCTTAGTGTTAAAACTGAAAGAACTCAAAAAAACCCTGTCACAAATCTGTCACAAGAACTAGCTAGGGGCTTTGGATGATTTTTAGCAGCTCATCCGTTGGGATTTAAACCTGCGTGTGATGTCAGCTATGCACCAAAAATACAGAAAACATATAACTTTCTTGAAATTATGACACCAACTTTGTATTGACTTTTGGATCAGACACCAGGGAATTTCTTGATCAGGATTTAAGTCTCGATCCCTTCATTTTTACAGTCCAAGGCTTACTTAACAAAATTGTTAAGATCCGCTCATAGCATGTAGAGTTATCACTTTGTTAAAGCTATTGAGCCAGCCAATATCCCATCGTCCTTACAGCACAAGGCTTTAAGATACTAGTATACTGTACAAAATTGTCAAGATCCACTCATTATAGCACTTGGAGTTATCAGTTTGCAAAAACCCATCCATGCAGCCAAGATCACTTCATCTTTACAGCGCAAGGCCTTTAAGAAGATATACTTTACAAAATTGTCAAGATCCACCATGCTCATAGCACTTGGAGTTATCAGTTTGCCAAAACCTATGGAGCCAACCCTCATGAATTCTTCGCCTTCTTCCCAAAGAGAGTCGTTGATGTAGCACCAATCAGCCTGAATGGAGAGTTAGCAGGAACACCATCAACATCGACATGCTTATCAGCAAAGCTGCATTTACAGTTTAAGTGGGAATGCATTAAGGAACCCCCCAAGGCACAAGAGATAGGTTCTTGGCTATTTGCTAAGATGCATGTTGATCTCCTTAAAGAAGACAGTAATAGGTGCCTTGGGCATGTCGACTGGTGAGGGACACTTATTGATTGATTCTGTACAAGTTTGAGCTTCTCAGGAGGCAGCGTTTTTATCAGGGTTTCCCAACTGTTGATGGTTGGTGTGATAAAGGCTGCCCTACCTGAGGCAGTCAGTGAAGGGTACAGCAGAATCTATATTCCAAAGGTTTAACTGGAATCGTGCAATCCTATAAGGAGATATCTTTGCTGACAATAATGACAGTTGGAGGGATGGGGGGATCTAAATCAGTAAATGGAGGTTTCCGTTCAATCTACACATACACATCAAGTTGGCAGTTTTAAAACAATGTGTGGAATATCAAATAGCACCATGATTGTTCTGAAGCGCAATTATGTAATTTACATTATTCAAAGATGAATTGCCAATGATATTATCTTTTAAACTCAGTCTTTTTTCAGTCTTCATGTTTTAATTGGATCTGTGTTAACAGTGTTCAGGCTTTCTTACCTGGTGCATTTGCTTGGGAGTCAGCAAAGGGTGGAGCAGAGTCTATTTTTAGACTCTATATGAATAGGATTGGGTAACGCTTTGCCTCACTGGCAGTGAAGCAGAACCACCTGTCAAAAAGATCTATTATAGATATACAAAAAAATGTACATGTATATGATTGTATGACAACTTTTTCTTGGCACAAAAGAGCTGAGTTTTGTGTGACACATCAAAAACTGTCCCCAAAATGCTCACATTTTGGTTAGTAGTATAATTTAGGATTATACAACTTGTCTAACTGGAGTGAGTGGATCTACATGTACAAGCTTCTAATTTCATAGACTGTTCTAGGAAAATTCTGTGAGTATTGAACATAGATTTCGATCAAAATACATTGAAAAGTAAGACATGGGTAAGTTGCTCCTGAAAATGTATCATTGATTTTATGCAGTGATGATATAAATCTGATCTTTCAGCATATTCTAAGCTGGTCTGAAATGCTTGGACTATGTAATTTTAGGTCTAAACTTCTTTCCTATAAAAAAAGTCCTGAATTCCGGTCAGTATTAAATGTCTAGCATATCCTGGAAGCAATCAGATTTTTTATTCTAATGAATAAGGAATGATTATATATGGTGCTGTCATGCAATATGTCAGTTTTTATTGTTACAGTGTCCTAATTGAGATATTGATTGAGCATAGGGGGTCATATATTGTTTGATATACGTAAGAAGACGTGACATTAATGACCACAGAAAGGTCACCTAAAGGTGTGTGATTCTCTTGTATCATTATGTTACGGTAGTGCCTTGAGCAAAACAGTAATATAAGAGATAGATAATCAGGTCAAGTAAATGAATTTAACATACACATATGAACATGCAAGCAGTGTCCTCTGCCAAAGCATGCTCTTTTCTTGCCTTTTCTATGAACCAACTTAGTCTAAGTGCTATAAATGTAAAAAATATATCCAATGTGTGAGCCAGCGCAGTTTAGAACTTGACATAAATCATATGAGGTCAGACGATGCCTTCCTAGTTGGTGTAAGGAAAATATCAACTAGGTGTGAAAGTAGGTAGCAAGGTAAAAGGTGGAAATATGAAATAATCAAAGGTAAACAAGAACTCTACAAGCAGAGGTCCGGCTCCGTTTTTCTTTTAGCGGCCTTTATAGGCGTTTTTTGTAGTGAAGCTTATTGAATTGATGTTGCTCCTTGTAATGGAAAATATGGCTGAATGGAATTGCAGTTTATATATGGAGGATTGAATACATCTACTGTAGCTGAGTAGGTCTCTTGTGGCTGATAACAAATTGCATTCATCCTTAGTGCAGGACATCAAGCTGTTAGTCCTGTACATGTATGTGTGTGGGGGAGCTTCAGTGGCTAAAACTCTACGCTCTTGTTAATAAGATTACATGTGGCCTAAAAGTAATTGATCTGTCCTAAAGCTGCGTGGTACCCTCAACTATCAAAAAAGTCGTCTCCAAGCATATGTAGTTATCTGGATCATTCTTAGTCTATCTAATCATTTGCCTGATTCTGCATCTGCTAGCACTGCACTGTCGGAATAGTGAAATTGTTTGAGTAGAAGGCTAGAAAAGCGTACCTACTACCCAGTGTTGCAAAACAGATGTAGAACACTGAACAAGAGCTAGTTGCTTACATCTGCTCGAAGATAATTCCAGAGTGTTACGCCTATCCTCCTAGGCCTAGAGGATGACCTGATTTGACCTATTGATCAGTATAATGAAGTCTGAAGGTAAGAACCAGAGAGACGGGAGGTGGCAATGATCGATGTGACTCCCTGTGGGGCAATGGGCTGTGAAGATCACCCTGTGTGAGCTGATCAATGTTTCCTGCCTGTAGGTGAAGTCTTGATAATCCAACTACAGGAGGATCCATGGCTAATTGCCTTCATCAGTTTGTAACACATTAGGAGCTGATGGGAAAATTAGAAGGAAATCTGAAAACTGAAAGGGTTAAGGTGTAAAATGATTCAATGGAAAATGTCTTCCAGAAAGTTCACACTAAAGGAAAATAGCAGACCATCAGTAGTACAGATGTTTAGGCAACTAAACACTCTACTAAGTGATGAACGTTGTGCAAAAGAAATGCTATCTGTAATTTGTTTTCTGGTCACTTGCCAGATACAAATGATATATGTTGACATCTAATGAAATAGAACTTAGAGAATGTCAGTTTTGCAAAATATTTGTATGAACAGCCCCTTTCAGCAAGGTGTTAAACTTCCTGTTTCACTCACACCACTCCATGTGGCTGTCTTCCTCCTTGGTGCTGAAACAGTTGTTGGGTTTACTCAACAGGCTATAGTCTGGTTTTATTTATTTATTTATTTATTTATTGGTTTGGCTGCACCGAACACACAGCCAGGGCTGCCCAACTAGCCTATGGCTATTACAAAGGGCTAGCCCTGCTGACAAACACATAAACAATACAAATTAAAGAAAGTCTGGTTTTCTAGTGTTATTCTCTCACATGGCTAATACAGGAGTATTGTCTGCCATGCTGGAAGGTTAAGTTATTATCCGCATTACCGGAACGAATACGAAAAGGATCAACTGAAGGCCAGAAGTTGCCAAATCTGGCCTTACATTTTAAAAAGTCACACATCAAGTTTATGGATATGAGAATTTGAACCTAACAGCATGACAGCTGTGACATCATTTACAAATGCCCTTCAGATGGCATCTACTGTAGACCCAAGATTTGTAAGAAGTAAGAGTGCACAATGTCCCATATCAGAAGCAGAAAGATTCCTTCCAGTTGGAAACTTCGGTTAGAAGCAGCAGTAGTTATTTTATTTCTAAGAATAAGCCGGAATTGAGCAAATGAGAACACCCAGAAAGTTCAGTGTGTGTGGTCCTGATCCCATCATGGAATGATACGTCATATTTAATCAGAAATCAATGCAGTCAGTAATTAATGGGCTGTCCCTGGATGTGTCCTGCCCTGTAAGGATAATTAATGTGCTGTCCCTGGATGTGTCCTGCCCCCGTAAGGATAATATATGGGCTGTCCCTGGATATGTTCTGCCCCCTAAGGTCACTCCCGACACACATCTGTCTCCATTTACACCTCTCACACAGACAGCCTGATGGAAATGTCCTGGGTAATTCAGGTTACCTCATGGGTTGGTACATATTCATCACTGGACTGATAGTCTTCACTGTCAAGCATGGAACCAAATGTAAACCATATTATACACCATAATATTCTATAACGTATCATTAAGAAATTTACACAGAGTGACAGACATAAATGTAAACCATCTGATATACCATGATGATATTCTATAACATATTTTCATATGTCATGATATCTCCCTGCCTGCCCCCTCTACTTTTAGGTAAGAATGGTGCAGGAATATTTTTTCTTGTACAGATAATTGTGCACAAAGACTCTTGAGCTCTGTACTAGTAACAGCCTGAATTCATCACAGGCCATTCTAACTCCTTTTCCTGCTTTGTTGCCATTTATATTAAACCCAAAATAAAAATTTGCCAGATGACAATTTTACAGAATAAGTGTTACTTCCTAAATTTAAATGTGAAATATTTTTCAATTAATCAACTTCATGCCTGATTAGTATTTTGAACTTGTTTTAATGCAAAGATGTTTTGGCATGATTCAGTCTATGGTTGCAACATTCTTACTTTTCATTAATAAAAAAAACATTTGATTGTTTGATGTTGATGCAGGTGAAGTGTGAGGAAGTTATCAAGAGCTACATCGATCGCATCCAACATGTCAACTTCATCATCAACGCGGTGGTGGCGGACAGGTTTGAGGAGGCGCAGGAACAGGCGCGGGACATCGACACCGTGCTCGACGCGGGCGATCCCAACAACCTCTATCCGGTAGAGAGTATGCCGCTTCTCGGCGTGCCCTTCACGGCCAAGGAGGCGTTTACAGTAAAAGGTGAGGCCTTTTTGTATTGAACAATGTCTCCACTACAATTACATTAATGCGACATTGTGCATTTAACATACCGTCCTGATACTGAAAATATCAACACTGCTGTTTCACAGATGACATTCAGTTATATCTTTTGTTGTAAGGATACTGTAAGTGGTTATGAATTCCAACTGTCCTAAAGCTTTTCCTAATAAGAATTAGTAACAGATATTGTATATACATTGCACAAACAGGCACATATAGACACACAAACACATTAAACATATTCATTGACACAACATTGTATAGCAGCTGCATACTTACCAATGAAGAAGTTTAGGCACCCTCGATCTGCAGCCAAGTCAAATGTTATCTCCAACCTGTAAAGAACAGTAGACATGTAAGTCCAACAAACTAAAGGAAAAGGGAGACATTTATCGTATATACCAGACCCCAGCCCGATCTCTATCTCTATCGTGCGGAATAGCTGTTTTTTGAGATTGTACTGGGGTCCGTTATCCAGGCTAGGACTAGTAGGAGACATTTTGTGTCAGATTTTTTCAACATATTTTTGTAACCCTGACAAATCCCTTGGTTACCCCCTGGCAGGACTACCCAACACATCAGGCCTGGTAGCGAGGAAGGACATCGTTTCCACGAGCGACGCCACCGTGGTGACGTACCTCCGCCAGGCGGGCGCGATTCCGCTAGCTGTGACAAACTGCAGTGAGCTTTGTATGTGGTACGAGTCGAGCAACAACGTCTACGGCACCACAAACAATGCCTACAACACAGGAAGGATCGTCGGAGGGAGTTCAGGTAACTAACCATACTGTAACTCATCCTAAACCTCTCAAACCCCTAATCCTAAATCAATCCTAATCCAAATCCCTATTACTAACTGTAATCTGAACCCAACAACGTCTACCGCACCACAAACAATGCCTACAACACATGTACAGGAAGGATTGTTGGAGGGAGTTTAGGTAATTAATATATAACCACATACTGATCCTAAACCTTGAAACTTCTAATCCTAAACTCAAGCATAGATCTAATCCCGATCCCTATATCCTAATCCAACCATACCTATTGGACCAGAAACAATACCTTCAACATAGTAAGGATAGTTGGTGCCATTAAGTTGTAGCAAACTGCATTGCCCAATTACTACAAAATCACTAGCGGCCTGTTTTCTTGTGAAAAAAAATACATAAACCTTCTAACAAAATTGCTGCACTTTTTGCTGCAACTTCAATGTTTCAAACTACTTACAAAATTCCTTTTTTTTCATGGAAAATCCTGCTTGAAAATTGATTATTGAGCATTATTTGTCAAGAATATTTCAGTTCCCATTTATAGTTTGTGGTCAGGGGAGCACATAGAAGAACTCAACTTAGGCTTACCTCGTAAAATCACTCTAGCAAATTCACCACGTGTTCAGTAGGGGAAGCTTGAGACTATTGTTCACTTCCTGCTATTGACACAGTGACTAATGTTTACGTAAGGTGTTATTCAAAAGAAATGTCGCTCAAGGTTGTTGCCATGGAGGTATCCAGTTACCTCTACTGCAGTACAGACTTGTGTTGCTAGGTGGTGCTACAGAGCAAGAAAAGCGGTCAAAATTATAACCATTTTTATTATACTCTAAGACGTAACTTGTTATACTCTTATATGTAGGTGTTTGCCTTTAAGTTTTTAGATAAGAGGCCTTATGTAGAATTACTGAAAGTGGCAAGGAAACCACTTGACCAAATCCTAATATCATTACAATACTGTTGATTAAACTATGACCCAAACAGTTTTACTTTGTACCATTGTGACTGAATTTGAATGGTTGCCATTAGCAACAACCAACCAATCACAACACGCAATTCTAAATGCTTTCATTTCCGTCTCTTGTGTTTGTCTAACGTCATCTTTCAATTTCCACGGGGAATCCCTATCGTCATGGGTTTCAGAGATAAATTGAGAAGTTCCTCTTTTCAGTCTTGGGGGGTGTAGGGGTCTCCCATAGGTTTTCTCAATGCGGCAACAATCTGAAAGCTTGGGTTCTTCACCCAATCATTCTGATGCTGTTCTTGTTTGCAACATATACCATATTTGGAAGATTACTCAAGGTCAAAAGTGCTATTAGCTTAACAGCTGCTGGGAACTTTTTCATCTCATTATTGTTGATAATAGTTTTTAAGGCAGTTTTCACATTGTTTGTAATTTCAGGTCGTAACTTTGCTTCTATGTCATATTCCTGTTCTTCTTGTGTGTAGTTGCACATACAGTAAATGCTAAATAGAATAAGATATAAAAAGGAAATATGTATGATCCGTTGATTTTTTTCATATTCAACTTTATGATCAAAATAAAATCTTTGATATTTCAGTGTACTTTGACACTAGCAACTACATTGTATAAGTTAAAATGTTCAGACAAATGAACTAAGTCAAAGGGCAAATTCAAAGTACAACGGTTGGTTTGACTTAATTGAAGTGAAGTGTGAGAATGTTTTTTTGGTTTTGATACGCTGAGGTCACTTCCTTATGATCGGATAACGTAACGTCTGGAGACTGAACAAAACTTACTTTGTTTCAATTTCATCAGGGGACTGATGGATTAGAACTCTAACTTCCTGTTTCAACATCAATGGATTTTGTGGTCACTTCTGCAAACACTATCAAAAAAGTTACTTAATGTTATAATTACTATAGATGCAAACCTGATCTGTATTATTACAGTGACTGTCTTAATTTTAAGATTTTGTGGCCATGGGGTGGAACTTTGAGTAACCACACCCAAGTGATTCATGGCACTAAAATGCAGGAAAGGAGAGGTAACATCACCACGCCTGTCAACCAAACAATTAATACCAAACTCCACATATCTTACCTTAAGTAGCAGCAAACTCTCATTAAGGCATTCAAGTAAATTTGATTAATGGGCAGTCTGGTAAACTTTTGAAGATGTAAAATTATGCATTGTGGTGATTAAGAATGGCTAAAATTCAAGAAAAGGATTTAGAGTTCTAAGTGCTAAAATGTCAAACAGATGTTAAACAGATTGTACAAAATTTGCATTTTACTTCAATGTGCTTTTACTTACTTTTATAGACACATTCATTCCAGCAAAGAAGTCAGACACCAAGTTATGTACAGTATGGACTAACTTTTAAGTTGAATTTAAGAGTTTTAACATGTTGAGGCAAAGATAGCTGGACACCGAGTTTATGAACAAAATCAACACATCATTTGTTGGACAAAGCAGCCTGTTTTGATGCTTTATTGACGAATACAATGATTTATATGCTGTGCTGCTGGTTTTGACACAGAAAACTTTGAACACACAAATCTTGCATTTTTCACAAGTTTCACAGACTAAATTTGAAGATAGAAAACGTACAAACTTTAAGGGCAAAGTATGAACTTTGAGTCTTTATTATACCTGAGTTAGTCTGTTCTGTGACCCATACATGTACATGAAGCTACATGTACACAATGTATGTATATGAGGCCTCAGTTGTACCTGTGATCAATGTTAAAGGCAGTCATCAAATTTGCCACTGAGTAAGTTAGGAAACTTTAAGAACTTACCGTAATTTGTAGCATGTATCCTGTCAGGGAAAAGGTCGGTTAGAAAGCTCTTGCCTGTTTTCCGCTAAACAGATACTGGATTCAGGGAATTTTTTTGGTTGAGTACATGTTTGACATGGGGTGTAAGATGTACTAAGGGCAGATGTTCTACTTTAACCATAAGGTCATCAATGTTTTTTCCTTTCTTATCATTGTGAAATAAGTTTCATAGATGTGAAACAATAGAGAGTCTCTGAGAAATTCAGTGAACTTCAGTTGTTTTTTTTTTACTTCACTCAGAGAGAAATGCTGTCTTACCCCTTACTTAAGTTAGCAGAGCCAGTCCTGTTGATTAGGTAGGTGTAAGGGGAATACCCAGGGACTTTTTTTTGTTACTGGTTACGTGCAGGGATCACAATGGCAACATGTCACCTGACACGTAGATGATTTACTGTATTTGTTGTTTGTTTGCCAAGTAAGCATCAAAGAAGGAAGTTGTTGTTTTGGAATTTAGTAACTTTATGCCTTTCTTTGGCCAGGCCACAAAACAAGCAAAACGTCCAGTTGAAAATATGCTGTCTGGCATGTTATTCTGCACAGCATTGCAATGTTTAAATGTAGCTGACTTGCATTCAATGTGACCTTTTGGTTTTATCTAACAATGTCATCTGTTCAAGGGTGAAGTTCACAGGATGATGAAACTCTAGAGTAACATTTGCAATTAAATGTTTTTTATCATAAATCATATTAAAGCAAACACACAAACAAACACAGTTTGAAAATTCTATCCGTATATGTATCTTTGGCTAATGTTGACACACCCAATAGTAGGTATAAAGCTAGTCAGCCGTGAAATTAGATGTGATATCATGAATATTTCATATTAAAGCTTAAATAGAGAAGATGGAAACATTTCCTTGCATTGTGATGATTTTTGCAATGTCTGCTAAATTGTTACTTAAGGGAACTTTGAATGATGTAAGTGCAAATGTTGGAAAGGGACTTTTCAAATGACTTCAACAGATACGCAAACAATATAGAGTTTGACATAATTGGCAGAAAAGAGGAAGCTTGATAAATACAATGAATATGTTTGTTTTGTTACATATTTGGTTTGGCAATGCAACCAAAAGATTTTTCACTGCGCAACGTCTGCTAGATATTTTTATGCGAGGTCACATGTGTCCTGCATGTCTAAACTGTGCACGTCTGAGAGATGCCGAACTGGAGAACTGTTGATTCAAACACACTGTTTTTAATGTGATGTGTTACATTTGTATATGTTACCTGGTGGATGAATCCGAAATGAAAGATGCC